>NC_079413.1:1944055-2034339 GCF_026213295.1 Gadus chalcogrammus | reverse complement strand
TGAGAGAGAGAGAGATAAGGAGAGAGACGAGAGGAGAGAGAGAGAGAGAGAGAGAGAGAGAGAGAGAGAGAGAGAGAGAGAGAGAGAGAGGGGGGACCTGACCGCTCCGACCCAGACAGCGGCGTTCCGAAGCGCTCCGCCAGCCAGCAGGATTTAAATATTGCATATGCGCATATGCTCCAAAGCAGAGACAGGCGTCTTGAAGAGAGCGAGGGAGGAACAGTTAACACCTAAACTAAGCCACTGGCGTAGTATTAATAACGGAAGCTTCCTGCCCAGACACCTCGGTCGACAGCTCTCTGTCAGACGGCAGTCGGGGTTGGCGTAGAAACCAATCATTAACTTTCCCGCCGCTAATTCCTCAGCAAGTAACCTCCATCTCCTTATTTCTCTCAAAATGTCGCTTTTGTACATTTACTTTCTTTCGGCCGTCCGTTGGGTCATTGGGGTCGTGCCGCTGAGACCTGTGTGCCTTCCTCTGATGCGTCGGAATCTGAAGTACCTGAAGTACAAAATGGCCGCTTTCAAAGTCAAGTCAAATCAAACTTTATTAATATCTCGCGCGCAGGCATCTCCAAGAACCTCACATCGGTTAATTAATTTGGGCGCAGACAAAACGAACGTTAATTACAGAAGTGTGACGTAACCACGTAAATCAATATTTTGTAAATGGTGCGATTGTTTCCTAATTCCAGCCGGGGCTGGGGTGGGGGGGGGGGGGGGGGAGGGTGGGGGGTGGAGGTGTCACTCACCCCTGGTGATGGAAGCGCCCGAGACAAATGAAGACAATATCCAGTAATGGGATTACATCCCTTACAGCGTGGGGGCTGAGAGGGGAGATTTGGCGCATCTGTCTTCAACACAACTGTGTTGTACCACACAATCTCCCACTGGCTGTTTGCGTTGCACTCACACAAAAAATCCCAATGACAACACAACAACAACAACAACATGTGGATTGTATTACTATCGATAATACTATTATTTAAAAGGGAAGCTATCGGTAAGCGACTGCGAGCATGCAGACGTCTCTGCCGATTGGTGAGGGGGGGTGGGGGGGGTGGGGGGGGGACCAGATGCTGCTGAGCTGAACCGAGGTAGTTTGACGAGTAGTTCCTTCATATGGAGAGGAGTGACTCAATCGATACAATGCTTGTTTGTTTGTGTGCTGGAGGACGACGTTTGCATTGATCCCTGGACTGAGACAGGTCTCTCTCTCCCTCTCATTTTCTCCCTCTCTCTCCCCCTCTCATACAATCCCCCTCTCTCTCCCTTTTTTCTCTCGGTATCTCCCAACTCTCTCTTTCCCAGACACCTACCCTGTCCCGCCCACAACACCCCTCTCTCCCTCTCCCCCTCTCCCCCTCTCTCTCTCTCATAAGTATAAATATGTACACTGGTAGAAAGTGTGCATGTAAAAACTCCCCAGACAGCTGTGCTGTATTTAAATTTTCTTAGAGGAGGAGTAATTATTTTATTTTGTATTTTTAGCAGTTTGGGAAATGTGAAATTTAGTTTGTTCAGTTTGGGAAGATTTTTGTTAGACTTCATAATATTTGGTTCAGTTTATGAGGAACCTCATTGTAGTCTCAGTTTCAACTGTTTCACAGCGAGTACAACGATATTACCTCGATCCAACTGTTGGTTGCCATGACGACGGTTCCAACAGCCAGTTTGCGGTCACTCATTCTGTATTTTTGTTTATTTTCTGTATTTGTTTGTAGTTGATGTTTGATTATTTTTAAGTGTTTAGCCAATATGAGAACTCAATTGAGTGATCTGTACAGCATTCAGATTTAATAATTTATAATTATTTTTAATTCTGTTTAATAAAAACTGGGTACGCTTTTCCCGACTAAATCCAATTCTGTTACCCGGAAAGTAAACTTCAACAAAAAGATCATAATTGACCTCTAATAAGAAACATAAAAGTCCTGCTATAGGATCTATAGAGGACGCAAAAAAAAAAACCTATTCTTTTTTCTGCTGAGACGATGACCATGAACCTATTATAACTGAGTCACATCCACGCGGCCACCACTATATAAGAGCCTGCTTCCACCTTTTAGTTAGCCGGAAAAAAACATCATGTCCTTGTTTTTTATGTTTTATGTGTTATTTTTTACCTTAATGCATTTTCATAAGAGAGTGGATGGTGGCTTTGGAAACAAACAACGCGGGTCACTGATAAAAGGAGACGCGACAACACATTTATTCCGGCCAATCATCAAGAACGGGTGAACATTGGAGTCCACTGAGAGCTAGATTAAACCCAGCGGGCAGAATATACAAATAACAAGCTTCCACGGAGCTAATGTTCCAGCGCAAACCAATCAAGAGAGAGCATTATGAGCCTACTAATCGCGCCGTCCTTGTATTAAGCGCCCAATGATGTTTTACGGGGATGAGATGCAAGTTCCAAGAGAGACATGGTGTTCAGAAACCAGGCGACGGCAACCCCCAGATATCTGCTCCGAAGACGTTTATACATCTCCCCGATCGACTGTAAAAATACGTTTTTTTGTCAGAGCGGTAATGCGATTTCATGAGATTTCTCTCTCTCTATACCGACAAGCAAACCGAACATCACAATGTGTCCTTCGAGAGGGGGAAATAAATAGATGCACCCTTCCTTCACGGTCTCTCCTTCGTACTTGACATCAAATAGCAGAGCTCCAAGAGACAGGGAGTGAGAAGGGCGCGAAGACGGAGGCAGGGCGATGTTACAGGGTGTGTGTCGGGACGTTCACAGGAGACACACAGGTGCAACACTGAATGCACAAGCCAATGCATGCAGACAGAGCTCGGAGAGACCTTCCACGACCTGAATCACTGATGATTTATTGAATCAATAACAGCATAAATTATCTTGAATCAACATCATAAAGGCCAAAATACAGCTAAGACTATGAGCTGGACCAGCTGCTACCATAAACGTGGATCTTATACAGTACATTACAATGACTTCAATTGTTTTGCATACTTGCAACTTAGCAAAAATGAATATAAATTACTATAAATGAATACGGCACTGTGGAGTTTACTGTAAACGTTGAGTCTCCTATTTAAAGTAACTTTTGCACAGTATAACTCGGAGGGGTTGTCCCGGCCATGTATTTACTTTAATTAGCTGTTTTTAAGGCTAAAGAAGTATTCCATGTTAAATGTTGTGCATGGCTCCCTAGAGATGCTCTGAGCTCCAGCTCTGTACGCTCTGTGTCAGGGCTTCCAAGAGGCTATACCGCCCCCTGTGTTTAACCCCGGGAACTACACCTCACCACTAAGTGGCAGCGGTTTCATTAAATCCATATTGTGTACGATCATATACACAGTCATCCAAATAAAGCAAAAGCCACCATTTCCTTATCGCAACAGCGCTTAATAACCACTAAAGCCCTGCACTCACAAGGAGCTGATTCATTAGTCGACGCGGTAAAGTGCGAAGAGGAAAATAATTACCCTTTCAAATAAGAGCGAGATGGCAAGGAGAGGAAAGTTCCCTTGTCTCGGAGCAGATGCTGGCTGCAGTGACAGCTGGCGAGGGCGGGCGCCCCTGTCTCTGGTTCTATCCGTCTCTACCTCTCTGTAGTGGAGTTAGGAGGGAGACAGATGGAGTGCTACTCCGGACCCAGCGCGGCTCCTTCAGTCCGCCCCGTTCCAGCTGCCCGATGTAAGGGCCGCCGGCCAGGGGGAACACGGAGAGAGCGGCCGCTTCTGTCCCTTCCTGCCGCAAGGGTCAACTGCTTACAGAGAGGTGCTGGCCCGCCGCGTCTGCTGCCGCAAACACTCTGCTGCCTCCCGGTGGCAGAGACGGGCATTACAGCGTCCACATGTGTTTGCGGTGACCCACGGAGGACACGTCTATCGAAATGCTACAAGTCTTCCGGATTTCTCTGAAGGACAGTCCGAAATCTCACCCGAGGAAGGAGAGTACACACAATGAAAATAAATGAAGACACTGAAAATAAGGCTTTTTTGAGACGCAAATACTGATATAAAAATACAGAGGTGGAGAAGGGTCCTTGGAGGTTTTTGCATAGATTAGAGAGTGATAGTCCCGGTGAAGTCCATCACGGCGTGGCTTTGTGACCTTGCCGTCTGTGTTGACGTGGGCAATCAATCCGTGGGGGGCTTGACAATAAGCTGTGCTCATCAGGAAGTCCCAAGGCGGCTGATCCAATCAGATGCCCTATTGGCCTTCGCCATTAACCTCTCGTTCATTTGTTACGACAGCACAACACAGACTCATTACTGGGAAAATAGGAGACGAGCAGGCCAGAGAGGCGAGGGTCGAAAAGTGTTCTGCCTCCACTGGGATAATTATATAAATGCAGAAATCCGCAACAACAGAAATAGTCTCGTCTGAGGAGTTAGCTGAAGGGCCAATAAGAACCAGACCCCTATTGTTTTGCTGTATGGATTTACACTTTCTGCCTCGTTTCTGCTCCAACGAAGCTGCTCTACGTGCAGAGAGTGTGTGTGTGTGTGTGTGTGTGTGTGTGTGTGTGTGTGTGTGTGTGTGTGTGTGTCCAACTGTGTGTGTGTGTCCAACTGTGTGTGTGTGTGTGTGTGTGTGTGTGTGTGTGTCCAACTGTGTGTGTGTGTGTGTGTGTCCAACTGTGTGTGTGTGTGTGTGTGTGTGTGTGTGTCCAACTGTGTGTGTGTGTGTGTGTGTCCAACTGTGTGTGTGTGTGTGTGTGTGTGTCCAACTGTGTGTGTGTGTGTGTGTGTGTGTGTGTGTGTGTGTGTGTGTGTGTGTGTGTGTGTGTGTGTGTGTGTGTGTGTGTGTGTGTCCAACTGTGTGTGTGTGTGTGTGTGTGTACATCGGTGTGTGTGTCGTGTGTCCGACTGTGTTTCTTTGTCTGTGTCTGTGTATGTGTGGAGTCCGCGTGTGTGCGTGTACATCGGTGTGTGGTTCGGTGTTCATTAGCAGCACAGCTGAATTATGACTAAGGTCTGGGCTGCCTCTCTTCCCAGCATGCCCCGGCGACTCCCAGAGGAAGCTTTAGAGCACATTATTGGAGCTCGGCTGTTCAGGAGCCGCACAGCTCTGTAGTCACACGTACTGTAAAGGAATCCTGCTAAGCACTAGCGCTCTCACCGCCAGTTGGTGATATTTAAATAAGCAGACGGCTCGGATCCTGGGACCGTGTGTGTGTGTGTGTGTGTGTGTGTGTGTGTGTGTGTGTGTGTGTCGAGCCACAGAGGAGTGCGGTGTGACAGTGTGCTGTCGAAACACCTCGACGCTTCCTAGAGGCTCTGCTGCCCAATGCCGCGGGTCTGTCGGGTGGACGAGTTAAACTAGGGGGGCATGAAGGGGGAGGGGGCTGTGCACTTCATTGATGAAACCCCCGGAGCATGGCGGGGGAATAGCGAGACGTTTGAAGGAGACTTCTGAGGATGCAGAGCCCCGAAAAAGGTATTTCCTTGAGCCTCTCTTGCAAAGAGCAATTATGTAAGGAACACAGAGACTGGGCTGTTTGGAACGACTGTCAAACGCTTTTCTATTATCCGGACCGCCAAAGCCAGTTACCAGCGGCCATTAAGCAAACCCAAAGGGACGCTTTTTCAGAGAGTAATCGGGCCATTACAATTCATGACTCAATCACTGCGCAGAGTCGCCAGGGGAGACACTCCCGATAAAAAGAACCTGAGGCAGGATTGGGGGGGGGGGGGGGGGGGGGCGACGCAACCAAACACCGGTACCGGGCGCCGAACAAATACCGTGGAGTCCCCCCCCCCACCCGGGACCGAGGGTCCGGCGTGAAGAGCACTGACTGCGTGTGGTCGGTCGCTGAGGGTGTGTGTGTGTGTGTGTGTGTGTGGGGGGGGGGGGGGGCGCGATGCTATCCGGTGCTAGCTTGGTGCTAATGGGCTGCTGGCTGGCGTGCGAGCGCATGGCGTCTCCCCGCGGCGGCGCCCCGGGTCGGTAGCCGGTTTGAAGTTTAATGACGCCAGCTGCCGTATCTGCCAGCTTGTGAGCGCTAACGAGCTGGCACGGCTGGCGGCGCGGGCCGCGCTCGCCGCACCTGGAAATGTAGCACGCCTTGCAGAGGGGCGGGGTGCTAGGGCGAGAGCATCGTGGATGGGGAGGGGGGGGGGGGGATACAGGGGTGTGGGGGGTGAGGGGGGGGGGGGGGGGAGCTGCCGGAGACCCGGGACGACTTGGAAGGCCCGCGTCTCTTTGAAGAGCGCCCCAATTTCCATATTTCATTACCCGCTTCTGACTGACAAGACCCAGGCAGATGCTCTATTTTCAGCTATTTAAATTTTGACCTGCTTTCCTGCCATGGATACAAGAGGAGGGAGAGAAAAAAATGTAATCCAAACATAGTTGCCAAGGACAATTTGAACTGTGGTCTGATGTTATTTTTTTATTGGTGTTGTTTTGTTTTTTTTCATCCATCAAAAGAATATTGAAGACGACAGTTTATTAGCGGTGCCCGCTCTGGTAGAAACCACAACACCAGCGTTGTGTAGCCTCTGTTCCATCCCTTAAATGTTGCCTCAAACGCCTCAAAGTGTCCATGCATAATTTGCAAAAAAAACAACAACATTGTCCATCCTGCATTAAGGTTACTTTATGAACATTTCCGAGCTATTATTTGAGTTTAATTTGTTAGAAATGGCAGAGGTGTCCAGAGCTACGAGTGAGGGAAATATGGTGTGACACTGCAGGTTTCGACTTCTGATGCTGCCTATATATGAGGCTATTTTGATTTTGGACCACTACTGGCTCGTTTCTGACCAATAGGGCAGCTCTAGATTGGTTTAGAAATATGGCTCTTTTCAGCTCTTCCTTTCCAACTCTCTCACAGAACTCATTGCAGTCCTCAGTGTCTTGCATTTCACATCAGGGAATGAGTGAGTGATTGTGTTCGTTGTTGTGTGTATACAAGGCAAGCCTTACCATTTTCGGTTTGGGTCTTCTGAAGTGGTACTCAAACACATATCCATGTCAATATGCAAAGAGACAGCAAAGGACATGCATAACTTCACTCTGACTTACAGACTGACCAGCAGCGCAAAATGTTGTTGTGGTAAATACAATGAAGGACATGTAATAACGATTTGGGTCAAATGCTCCAGTGGCACGGGGGCGTGGCTACGCGGCTACGCAACCAGATGTCAGTGGGGTGCACAGGGATTTTGGGGGGGGGGGGGGGCGCGCCTCGAGGGAGGATCAGACACAGCTGGAATAGAGGCTCCTGATTAACAGAGGTAAGCGTTTGTAAAGGCCTGTGGGTTTTTCCACGCGTCATTCGTTAACGTAAATAAATTATGTTAACAAAAATGACAGTAGGCCTACAACCACTTAGAGAAACCCTGTCCCTTGCTACAGTTCAAGACGAAGTTAAGATTTCTATGTCACTGTTTAAAACACATCAGTAAAACCCATTTCACGCCATGTGTTGTGTTGCCAAACAAGCATTTACACTTTACATGCCACCTTTGCACAGAGAATTAGCTTCAACTTACCAACATAAACTGACAGGTACGCCTGTAGACTCAAAATACGGACTTATGTATGCAAGGTTTCCTCATTAAAATATCTAAAAATGAATACCTAGTTTATGTATGTGTGCGTTGTTTACTTACATTATCCCAAATGTTATCTTCAAACCCAGATGAATCCGTCGTATTCAAGGTGACGGTGTGTTTGGTCGCCTGCGAATCCTGGGAAACAGTAAACTACTAGAGACCTAGATAAAAAATATATGTTAAGCTGATGATAATTAGGTCTTCACCAAGCAAATGCGTACGATATTTGTAACGTTATAACTCAACGATCGAAACGATCATACATTTATTTCTTTGCGATTGTTTTGAACAAGGATAACGGCATTATTTAATTTATTAACTTTATTTACAGCAGTAGATATTATTTTCTACTGCTGTAGGCCTATCTGCAATAGAGTCATCTAATGGTAATTAGTTAAGTATGACCACCCCTATGATCCCACGCCACGATGCACTCTAACCCCGTAAGTTGTTGTTCTGATCGAGTGACCCCTAGTGGTGGCGGAAGGCCCTTACACTTTTCAAGTCTGAGCACTGAAGAAATAACTGATAGGACTCAAGAGAAATGATATTCATTTCCTAATTTTCTCATCTAATTATAGACAGAAAACATAAGTTAAAATACTGAGTAAAACACCTTCCACGGATAACTATTTAATGTATTAAAATACCCAATATGATATGGTATATGGCCTACAAAGAATTTCTTTAATTTACAACTATATATGGTTTTGCTCAGTCCATCCTAAAGGAATCTCTAGAATAACAGTTATCCAAACAAAGCTTATCCAGTTTTGGTCACTGCCTCATGCGTTCCTTTATTATCAGGACAAGAGCAGGAAGTTAAACCTGCAAAAATAGAAGCACGAACAAGCAGAAGAAAAAAAAACACATCAAGTTAACTTTAAACTAATCCGTTAAAGCTACATAAGAACCAATAAACTTCTGTGGAGGATTACGTTCTCAGCGTGGGCTTCTATTCAAACATTAAGGTCTCCTTGACATTTTCTGCGGTGCATCGGCTGCTTATCCTCGTCGAATTATTCCGGAGCTGGAGGGAGGAACAGACTGTGACCCGTTGACATTTACAAACTCATCTGGCAGAGAGTGATGGCATTCTATAAGAGGAAACACGCACGCAAAAGCAAAAGAAAAAGAAAAAAAAAAGCCAGTGTTGGTCATTGCAAGTGCTTATTGCTATATTCCAGTCAATTATAGCTCAACCTTTTCGACTGTGTGCAAACGTGTCTTTCATTAATTTTTCTCGCACGAAAGTTGTGATCACAGGAAACCAACCCCGTACAACTGGCACTCGCACGGCAACAAGGCCGCACGTATTGTTGCGCATGTGCTGATAATGCGGCATTAACGCCACTAGGCTCGAACAATCGCCAGCAGAGGGCGCCATATTTCACTGGTGTTCCTGTCATGCTGCACCATACAGTTTATATTCAAAGAGTGGTGAGGCCAAAAACTAGTTATTTTACGATGGTCATATGTAAGGTCTTAAACATAGCAATATATTTTTTGAAAAAAAAACGGATTAAGATCCTAGGGTTTTGCTTCCGCAAGAGACCCAAGACTTGACCCTTGACACTACATAACCTCCCCCTCCCACCCATCTTACGCCCTTATTATTTGTATGTCCTGGCACTTAAAATAGCATGCATCGTGTAGCATCATATCCTACCTATCTTTGATGTATATGGGGAATGGGTTAACCTAACAAATGTTAGTGCTGGCACTTACCGGTAGTTCTATGAACATCTTTACTGTACCCACAGATATATTGTTCTTCCTCTTTCTGACAAATGTACTTATTGCAAGTCCCTTTGGATAAAAGCATCTGGTAATTGCCCTGAATTTAAATGTAAATGTTTTGCCCGACAGTCTGGGCAGAGGTGAACAAGCATGAAAGAAGAGAGCAGAGCTAGTGGATACAAGCTGTAAACCAATGGGTATAAAGCAGTGCATGTGCAGACGGGTTTCCCGTTTCCAAATAAGTAAATAAGCCCACTCCTCACAAAAACCAAGACAATCTGTTCCCTGTACATCGGAGATAAACCTCCTTTTTTATTCACAACCATGAGAAAGTTGAATTGATGACATGGTTCAAAAAGGTACGTGCTGAGCAAACCCAGAAGAACCAAAGAGCACCCAGTGGAACAGAAAGGCCGATAGTGAGCGGGTCGTCCCCCCCAGAGGGAATGAGGGTGAAGATGAGCGGGCGAGTATGGGGGGGGGGGGGTTGGTTGTGCAGACGGAACCGATTGGCTCGATAAAGGACCCGCCCAGCGGAGACCACGGTTGGTATTTAGAAGTCGGGTCCCTCCTTCTTCAGCGTCTTGTAGTCCATGTTCACAGCGTAGAACTGGAAGGGGATGGGAATAAAATGGTGCAAGGTAAATAGACTGCATTTATACAGCGCTTTTCTAACCAGTGGTCACTCAAAGTGCCTAACATTCACCCATTCACACACCGAAGGCGGTGTCAACCACGCAAGGCGACAGACGGCTCCTCAGAAGAAGTGAGGGGGAGGTGTCTTCGCTCAGGGACACCTTGACACTCAGGGGGAGCCGGGAATCAAACTAGCAACCGGTTACCAGCCAACCCGCTCTACCACCTGAGCTGAGCCACATGCCGAATAGAAAGCAGATGGTGTACCGATAAGATAATGAGGAAGGAAATTAACACTGGGGCTAACTAACAATATGCACAGGTAGCTCTAGGGCAGACGTTGGGGGAATAGCGTGTGAAACGGTCCCTTGTGAATCTCTTGCTCTCCATAAGATCACACATAGCCAACAAGACACTATGAACATTGGACCAACACCCGCTGCTACGGGGTGAAAGCATGGCCAGAGAACATCGGGAGAAGACCAAGTCTTTTTATTTTATGTTTTATAGAAAGGGCAGAACAGCTGGATACATACCTGTATATTATTTTAGCATTATTCTTTTTAATCCATGTAAATCAACAGACCCATAACTAGGATTTGATTTTATTTGAATAACTTACTTGGGATTTGGCTTTAATAAAAAAAAAAAAAAAAATGTATGGACTACTTTGAAAGAGTGTAATTCAACACTGGTGAAATATCCCCAGCCATGTACACTATAGGTGACCTGGTAATGATTTGAATGTGATTTGAGGAGTCCCATGCGCCAGTGAGATGAATCTCACAGCTCCGAACCAGTAACATAATCGGTCAAAACATAATCGGAATTGTGCAAAACTTTCAAGACATTCCAATTAACACCGGGTCACTGGGTGATGGATTGGGGGGGGGGGGGGGGGTGTCAGCGGAACTAACCTTCTGCTGCCTAGTTGGGTCCATTTTGGTCCATGGCTCAGGGTTGTTCTTGCGATCCCAGCTGTAGAGGGAGATGCAGTCAATACGAGTCATGCCCTCTGTGTCAGTGCATCGTTTGGAGCCATCAGTCTGTCCTGGTGTTAATGTGTTCGGCGTCCCATGCATAAAGTATTGACGCCATCTTTCCCTGAAATCAGCCTTCTCTGCATTATGAATCGTGGTGGGGGTTGGATGATTGGTGCAGGAGTGAGGGGTTGAATAATGGGTGCAGAAGTGAGGGGTTGGATGATTGGTGTAGGATTGAGGGGTTGGATGATTGGAGTAGGAGTTTGATGATTTAAGTAGGAGACTCATTATAATTGGCCGACTCATTAATTCCCTCACTCTCCACCTCAAGCTGGTGTGTGGTGAGCGTTCTGGCGCAGATTGGCTGCCGTGCATCACCCAAGTGGGTGCTACATACTGGTGGTGGTTTGTGAGGTCCCCCCTTCACTGTAAAAGCGTCTTTGAGTGTCTAGAAAAGCGCTATATAAATTCAATCCATTATCATCATTATGATTGGTGTAGGAGAGAGGTCGGCAGGCCTACCTGACATGGGGGCCCATGCCAAGACGAGCCAGGTACATCATGGACATGACAGCGCCTCCACCGATGAAAAAGAAGAGGGGGATAAGCTGTGGGAAAGGATATAAAGTGCATAAGAACGATTAATAACAATTAAAATCAGTCACAAGGTGCCAAACTTTAAACCTAGCCCCCTAAAGTACAAGAAAACCAAGTCCCTGAATAATCAAGGAAGAAACTTCCGAGATGCAACGCTGAGTGGGTGATCGCTCGGACATAACACGCAAAACTGTTTAAAGTGATATTTAGTTGTTAAAAAATTACATTTATACAACCACCCAAGTACACGTTATACAATAACGTCCGTAAGAGAATTAAATAGAAGGTTCTCGTAGGTCGACGTCACCCTTGTCCTCGTCTCACCTCTCTCGTCCTTGAGTGTCAGATACAACCATGTGTCTTGCGCATTTAAAATTGAACTTTAAAAATGTAAAAAGTGGACATCTGTTTGTTTACACGAAATAATACAAACGTGGGAAAAATGTGAGACTTGTGTCAGGGTCGGCACGCAGCCTGTCAGTTAGCATCCCGGTGGCTAACCAGCGGCTACTGCGGTCAATCCCTGAACACATAGCGTACAGTCCTACATGCTCCCTCTGCCATTTAGGAGTTTCTGACACGTCCAATTGAACGATTCGACACTTTAATTCATATAAATAATCCGAGATGCAATTGTAGAAGTCCTTAAGTGAACGGGTCATGTTTTGACCTCTAGCTAGCCAGGTAGCCTCGACGCTAGCGTCGGGCGCGGTTCTAAAGCCTCCCTAGCGAGGGTCGTTTGTCAAATAAAGACTTCATTTTAGTCTACATTCATTAAAGGTATTTTACTTGCAAACTATACTCACCGCCGGATGGCTCCTAAGCTGCTTGCTGACTGTGGCCAACATATTTGCTGTCCTTGTTACCTCTCCCAATATGTACAATAACACGATTTGCACCTGTAATGGCTGGTCTATGTACCACTACGGCAGAGGGGCAGGGTCAAAAGGAAAAGCGCGAAACGTAAAAAGAATCTATTCAAGCCATTTGCGTCCCTAGTGGTTAAAAAATCCAACCAGTTTGACGCATGTACCCAGCACTGAAGGTGCAATGATGTGTACGTGTGCTCTATAGGGGTTCAGAAATACTTGATGGTGTCCCCTATTAATAATTCCGTTATCTGCAAATATTTTCATAATTTAATTGTTAAAACCTTCTATCAGAATTGTAAGAACGAGAATCCTCAAACAATTTATATAATGGAATTACATAGCATTTACGCCTATAAGATCGGCTCCAACGCCCTGAAAATAGGCCGACTATCATTGGGTCTCGTAGTAGCTGTCAAATCTCGACATGAAAGCAGGCGTCACTGTTTGACATGAATAAATACAGTACAATCCACTGAAGAAAACAATTGCAATGGCTGGATTAAAATAAGAAAATTTCCCTTTTATGATTGTTTTCTTTTTTTCACATGAAATGTCAAACTAATTTAACATCAACAATGCACATGACACAAGGGTACATTCAATGATGGCCTTTATAAATTGCAATCTACTTTCAACTTAAAATATGTTATATCGATTTTCAGGGACTATTTATTGGTGAAAACTCCTTCAATGTTTTTCAGAAGCTCTTTCTGTCAATGTGAACGTTAAGAAAAATGAATAAATGTAAACCAGGTATTGTCTAAATAAAAAATTCACCAGGTAAACGTGTTGGCTGATGTTTCCTTAGCAGTGTTTTAAACAGCATCCATTCATCCTGAAGGAAACACTGGGAGGCAACATCAACAAGGACCCCATTTTCTGTTCCATCTTGGTTCTCCCCCAGTACTTAGTGTTCTACTCTGCATGATTCCATGAGATTGTGAGAATTGTAGACACCACTGGGCTTACCCTCGTACAAGTTTCTTTTCACATATTGCAAGTACAGACACAGCAATAGGGCGGAGTTGAAATATATATTTCTTCATTACAATTAGGTTGCACATAAAACCTGTCAAGAGCCGGTTAGAGGAACATAGAGGAAATAGATGATTCTTAACAGAAAATAATGAACCATTTGGTGCTGGATGTGTGATTCTGGCTACTAAGGTCCATTTGTCCTGAAATGTTGCCTTCCACGTTCTGCAGATGCTCTTCAGTGCGTTGGCTTTCTCGGGGTCTTGCCAAACTTTGAATCCAAGCCAAGACCTTGAAAATGAAGCAAGACGTGGTTAGGAGGTTATAAAGGAGACCATGCATGCAAGTGCTTGTTATTTGTTCCTATAAACATCATTACTGTACCAACAGCGATATATTGTTTTTTCTTTCTTCTGACAACTGAACAATTGCAGGTCTCTTTGGATAGAAGCTTCTGCTAAATGACCTGAATGTAAAACTAAATGCACGGCACCTTAGGAATTCTGGATTGAGCTATGTACGTGTGAAATAAAAAAAGGTATATATATATATATATAAAAAAAATGTTTTTACAAGGAATCGTTCACCATCTACCAATAAAATGACATCAAAGTAGGCAAGTAACATGCTCTGGATGAATCCCTAAGGTTCAGCTAAACCAGACGGTGTGAGCCTCTCGGCACCGCGGTCATAACGCCTGTACGCCGCGAGTCTCCTCACCAAGGAACACCAGCAGCGTGCCCACCCACTGCATGGACGTGATGACGTTGCCGAACAGCAGCACGGAGCCGAGGATGGTGAAGAACTTGCGGGTGGTGGTGATGATGGAGCAGGTGAGCGGGCCGAAGCTCACCACCGTCATGAAGATGAAGGTCTGTTGTGGAGGAACGGAAAACACAAATGAAGAAATTAGGTGGAGGAAAACAAGACTTATCTCAGGAAGTCTGCGTCTTGATCATAGACCATTGCTTACAGATTATACATCAGCATTCATGGATGGATTTACCTGGCCCAACGCGCTGGTCAATCCAAACAGGAGAATGTTGTAGAAGATGCTGGAGTGACGTTCGGTGAAACTCAGGAACTCCCAAATCTCCCCGGTCCACAACACCACTGCAAGTAGTAGAGCGAGCGAGCGAGTGAGTATCATATCATCCGCTTCAATCAGAAGTGGCAAATTTAAACCTCGCAATAAGAACCGCCACTACACCCCCCCCCCCCCCCCCCCCCCCTCATCACAAATGCTGCTCTACAATGCAGGCTTTTACTGAGGATTTCTACACCATTATCACCGCGTGTTCCTAAATCTGATTGGTGCAGGCATAGGGCACAGTGGGGATACAACCAAACAACGCAGAAGAAAACCCCTCGTTGGATACCAAACCCAGCAGGAGTAGACCCACCTAGTCCCAGCACCAACGTGGACCACAGGTTGATGTTGAGCATCATGTGGTAGGCGCTGGTCTGGAAGCGAGTCCTCATGTGATCCTGAAACACGCCCGTCAGCCCGTCCATGGTCAGGGAGAGCAGCTTCAGCGGAAACAAAAAAGCACAGCAGACGGTGACAAGAGCGCCAAGGCTGCACATTTAACGATGCGCCGATGAGCGCCGACGGTGCGGAAGGAAAGGAACACGGCTCGCTAACCAACAACATGCAAAGGTAGCGCTAGGGCAGGCGTTGGGGGAACAGCAAGTGAAACGGTCCCTCGTGAATCTCTTGCACACATAGCCAACCAGGCACCCTACCTCTCTCCACGTGAGCCGGCGGTAAGATAAAAAAACGGAAGGCAACGGAAATGTAGGTCAATAAAGTCTGGGGTCACACCCACCAGCAGGATCTCGCCGAACCCAAAGAGGTGCTCGTCCGTGGAAGCGCCCCCTTTGTTGGGCTTGTAGAGGAACAGCGCCACGCCGCTGACAATCAGAAGCACACACAGGTACTTGGCCATGGGATACCTCTTCCTGAGTATCGTCACGCCCAGGATCATCACTGAAGGGAGACACGGTGCGAAATGACAGATTTGAAGGGAAAAGGGGAATTTTTTAATCGATGTCTCTGCTAGGCAGATTTCCCCATGGCCTCTGTGTCAGGGAACCTTGAGGGAGGGGTGTGTGTGTGTGTGTGTGTGTGTGTGTGTGTGTGTGTGTGTGTGTGTGTGTGTGTGTGTGTGTGTGTGTGTGTGTGTGTGTGTGTGTGTGTGTGTGTGTGTGTGTGTGTGTGTCCAGGTAGATAACTAATCTGAGAAGAAACGTCCTGATACTAACGAAGGAAAGGACACGGTGACGTAATCCAGCACAAGTTGGCACATGCATCGGTGCCATGTGAAATAACAAGGACACAAATTTGAAGTTATGAAACCAAGTTATTGCTTTATGACTCAGAATTTAAATTAAAGAGACTGAGAGCGAGACAGAGAGAGGGAAAGAGAGAACGAGAGCGAAAGGATGAGAGAGACACTTACCAGGTATAGGCTTGCAGGACTTCCCCAACACCTGTTTGAAATCACATATTGTATTAGCAAAGACTACAACGAGTCCTGGCCAGCTCCATTGGATCCCCACGCCGTGTCTATTTGGAGGACACACGCACCTGTGTAGGGTAGTTGACATACTGCAGAGCGGAGTTACTGGAAACCATGGCTCCCAGATAAGAGAGTGAGCAAAGGCCATAGAGCCAGCTCTTAGTGTGGTCTGCCCGGGAGCCCTCGAAAAACTGGATCACTGACGAAGAGAAGACGTAAAAAAAAATACAAATAAAACAAGACCCAATCAAATAATAAATATATATTTAATTGTATAGTGTTAAGAGTTGTAGTAGTCACATTAAAGCACACCTTAGTGGTGGGGAAGCCTTTTGAGACTTTTAAGTATACGTTTAAGTATACTTACAGATCCGGGCAAAAATAGCGTTGATGATGCACTGAATGAAGACCAGTGTCTGTGCAAATCGAAAGCTCTCCTTCTTCTCCCCGTGTCCATATTCCCCTCGAGTGCTGCATCAAAAGAATAACTCAATTCCGTTAACAATGAGTCGGTTGAACACAGGTAGCTGTTGGGTAGCAGCGTTTGAGGTAAGTATTAAACAAAAGGACGAACACACAGTTGTGTAATAATTTAACACACAAAGAGACCGTTGCTTGGATAGGACTGTAAAGCAGTGTTGTAACCCGAAACGGCCGCGGTCCATCTAGGGACTGAGGCATGAGCATGCCATCTGAGTCTTAACATTTAGACACCTTTCACGATTACATATTATTCAATATAGACACCTTACATGCAGAATGTATTCAAGAAATCGTGTATTGTAAATCCAGTCAGTGCGTCCAACCATACAACCCGGTGCAGAATCAGTTTTATTAATGCTACATACTGATACTGATAATGAAATGTACCAACATATGGCAGGGAGCTTATCAATACTCACATAGTCTCTTGTAGTATACCATAATAGAAATAACAGACGAAGACCCCGAGGAAGCACACGATGAACCGTAAGCGCTCATTCTGCAGCACTGCCGAGGCACCGGACTTGTCTCCCTTCCCTGCAGCCATGCTGTCACTCAGTCCGGGTATGGACACCGATACCGTCCCGCTGCCTGCGCCCCTCGGCACCGCGTCCCGCTCCACTATAGCCGATGTCACGAACACGGATATCCCCCGGTTTACCACCGACACACAATGACAATCTGGTAGGAGTCAGCACCTCAGACAGCCACTCATCCCGTTTTCATCAATCCCGATCACTATACCCCAAATCGTACCATAGGGTTTATTGCGTTGCATATAAACTATTAAGGCATTATGAATCAAATACCATTTTTTCGGACCAACATTTGGATTAGAGTTCCGTCTAAGCAGCTCTACGTCATCGTTGTGAACCCCGACATCACGTGGGATCGGTTGTGTTTTTATTGAAGGAAATGCGAAGAAAGGGCGTCAAAGCTGGAATGGGGAAGGACCCCGAGACGGCGAGGAGCCCGCACTGAGGGCCTGGCCCGAGTGACAGTTAAAACCGGAGACTGGGTCTATATTTTATTATATACAATAGTTACACTTACACATCCCTTGTTCTCTAGACAAACTGGACGGAAAGGTGTTGGTAATTGGGATTAAATAATGTTGTGCTTTGGTTATATGAAACGGCAGTGTAAAGGCTACTATAAGCTCGTTTGATGGCCCCACGTTAGAACGTTGCGTGGGCTTAAAATGTGGAGAAATGTCACTGGTCCAAATACGACAAAAGATAACCGTTTCTGGCCAATCAGAGAGCCTGGAGTGTAAAGGAGGGCGGAGCATCACAAACAAATACAAAATACACGTGTCAGGTACAGGATGACAACAATGACGAGCAGCTGTATCGATTGGCCATCACACTTTTCTGACAAATTTTAGAATCAATAACTCATTTTTGGTTTTATTTGAAGAATAATGTAACAATGAAAACAAATTCATATTAATATGAATAACCATCCTTCCTTCAGAAAAAACAAAGATTAACAAATGACACATTTTCATTGTACAGCTGCTCGAATATTGGCATTGTTTGAAAACGTGTTCAAAGAAAGTGTTGCATAGGATTAAACTGAAGACAACAGTCATTATCGATATGATCAACGGTACTCACATAGCACTTAAATGCGGAATTCGAACAAGACTACCAGCAAACATGTGGAACTAATGCACCTGTGATAGAAAAACCGATGCTAGGTGGCACTGACGATTTAAGTGGCTAATCCAAACACAATATCATTGCATTCCTATAAGCTAGTTAATATGGATCGGCAAATACAATCTTGCGCAGGCCACTGTAAAGAAGCCATAGCCGGTTTGCCTTGAAATGTACAACTCTGCCAAGAGACAACTAGAAACAATGAAAGGGTGAACACAGAACAGAACCCAGTAACTAAAGAGCCTCCTTGTTATCCGAGTACAAAATAGGCCCAACCAGCTTCCTTAGCTTCAGAGAAATTGTTTAAAAAAAACAAAGAAACAAGAGAAACAAACGACGTCAATAAAAACAGCTTCTTTGAAAGTACAATAAATGCATCAAGTAATTATACCCGTCACTCAACGGTGAGGGCATCGAAACATACTTTATCAATTGTGTCTGAACATACCATGTGAAGATAGTTATTGTACGTTCTTTAAGTGCTTTAGGTATTGTGTTTAATCTTACCTAATATGCAGCAAAAACAATATTAAAAAGAGGCATTATCAGAATGCTGTTTCCTTTTTTTACATCTAGCGAAATGATATTGCAATACTCTTGTTTTATTTTCTTCTGTTACAAAGAAACCCCCTTGTAAGAAATGCAGTAATATGAAACAAGCACTCTTCTTCATCTCCTCCTGGACAGAAGGACTTCATCCACGAGTCTCATGACCATTAGTTTGGGGGGGGGGGGGGGGGGATACTGGGATCACACCAGTAACGATCCAACGAAAGGCGTCTCAAAGAACCAAGCAGCCAGATAAAAAAATAACAAAAAACACAACTGAGGTAATAATGTCCTTGGACACTTAACACTAGATCTACGAACTAAGTGGAACTGACGCACAACTTTAGAAAATGATTTTTGTCGCAGGTCATCGTGCACACGGCGGTCGGAGCGATCGCGGCGTGACGACGACTGATGGACACACGCGGGTGTGTTGAAATAAAAATAATATAAAAGAAGCATTCGGGGTCTTCGCTTCCTGCTCGTCGTCCTCCCACCGGCCAGGGGGACCGTGTAAGGGGCCCAGACGCGAGAGGGGCGGGCGGGCGGGCGGGCGGTCTCCGGTGGCAGCCCTACTGCAGACCCAGCTGCGTGGTGGTGGGCGAGGCGACCGGACCGGGGCAGCCGGAGACGGGGGACACCGTCAGGCCCCGGAAGAGGAGATCCATGGAGGGCAGCAGGGGCTTGAGGAGGCTGACGGGGCAGAAGGCAGAGCCACCGTGGGGGGTGAAGTTGACCTTGTTGGGGTCGGGGCAGCTGGCTTGTGCGACGGGCTCCCCCGTTGACGCAGACCTGGTGACGGAGGGATGGAGAGAGAGTGGGAGTCGGAGGAGGGGGGAGAGAGAGGGGGAGGGAGAGAAGGAGGGAGAGAGAAGGGAAGGAGAAGGGGAGAGGAGGAGGAGGAGGGAGAGGGAGGAAGAGGGAGAGACCAGGGTCATTTCAGGATGCGAACACCCACCTATCAAGGATAATATCATGATAATCCTTTTTTAAATGCAATTTCAATTACGTGCAATAACGCTCACTTTCTACTGACTTTTACTGTTTGTCCGCTCTGTGGTTTGTCAATTGTGCGGCCAGTCTGACCGACTTTGTGAGCTACTTGATACCTGGTTTCCCCAAAGGGGACGGATAAGGTATCTCTCCCTCTAATCCCGGTCTTGTGACTCACGTGGCCTCGTCGCAGGCGCGGACTCGCTCGCAGCCCTCGGGGGGCTGCCTCTGGAAGGAGTAGGTCTTGTAGACGTGGGGCGACGAGGAGGGCTTCAGTAGGGTCAGGTCCAGGTCGAACGGGGGCGGCGGGGAGGTGGACACGGAGGGCCGGGGGTTCTCGCCTTCTGCGGGATCTAAAAAAAAAAAAAAGAGGACACAGGCTCCAGTGAGTCAGGAAAAGCCGCACGACGCAGAAAAACAAACACGCCCGTCAGGGTGGGGGGGGAGGAGGCGGCTCTCTGACCTGGCTTGGCCCGGGCGCCGGGGGAGTGGGCCGGGGACAGGAGGGAGGGGTCGATGGGACAGGGGGAGTGCTGGGGGGAGAGCAGTGAGGGGTCCAGGGCACAGGGGGAGGGGGACGGGGACAGCGAGGGGTCCATGGGGGTGGGGGAGGGCTCGCTCTGGGACCCGCTGCTGCACCGAAGGGCGGGGACCGGCGCCCGGTGCCCGTCCGGGATGTCCAGGATCTGGGGAGGAACGGGAGGGAGAGAGGGAGAGAGGGGTGAGGCGCGGAGCAGGAGGTCACATGACACCATGTGTGAAAGGAGGACGGAGGGGGGGGAGGGGGGGGGGGACGAGTGACAGGAGTCCCACCGGAGTCAGGGTCCGGAAGCGGACGGACGTCGGTTCTTTACCTGCTCGTCCGACTTCTCAGACACAAACACCTCCTCCAGCTCCAGGTTCAGTCCTTCCACGCTGCGACGCATCCTGGAGGCCAGCCTGTTGAGCGGGATGGTCTGGAGAGAACACGTAAACACATATTAAAAGGAGAAGTAGTGACGCGATTACAATTAACGGAGAAGTAGTGACACATATCCTGTTAAAGGGGAAGTAGTTGGACGGAATAAAAAACATGGGGCCCAAATGAAGTTAGCAAATGCACCGACTATTTCTGTGTAGCAAAGTGAATTCCGATAATCAAGGGACACACCCCTATGTAAGGGTTTCATTTGTCAATAATATGACAATAACAACGATCACACTATATTATTTAAGATCTATACACAGAATGTGCCCTTGATTTAAATGGCATGTCCAGTTTCCGTGTACAGTGGTTGTGGTGGTAAGAGTACAATTAAATACAATCCAGTGTGTTTCTCCATGTCTCCCCACGGATATGGGGTGGTGAGCGTGGGGGGGGTGGGGGGTACCTGTGTGATGCCCGCTGCCTGGCCGGCGAGAGGGGGGTGGTTGTGCTGGTGGTGCTGGCAGCCCACGCTGGGGGCAACATGACGGGAGCGCTTCTGCAGCTGATGCCTCAGTTTGGCCACCTGGTGGCAGCGTAGAGGGGAGAGGGGAGTGAGAGCTGGGCCTCACTGAGGACGGAGCCAACATTTTCAAAATGGAGGTCCAAATGAAACGGGGAAAAAAATAAGAAATAACCAAAATAATCATAAGAGTAGCAAAGACGGTAACAAAAGACCCGCAGAAAGAACATGATGGGAGAGGTTTTGGTACTAGGTGTACCGGTGGGCACTGTTAAAGGTTGAGCAAACGAGTAGAACTCGTGTGTTCGTAGAGAACCACTTTGAGTCGCTTGCCTCTCTCAGGTGCTCCGCGCTGCCCCAGGACGCCGACCGCTTGTGCCCCCCCAGGGGCCTCTTCGCAGGGGCGTCTTCGGACCAGGCACTGGGGGTCTGGGAGGGAGGGAGACACAAGGTCAGCACACCGGGGAGGCGACAGCTACGAATCCCAAACCAAAAAGCAGAATCGACCCTATAGAGGGTACAGATCAGTCATTATGTGTAGCTCGTTGATCCTCAATAGAAACTGGATTCATGTGGACCCTTTCAACACGGATCAGAAACAAGGTCAACAAAAGTTTATGTACTTCAAAAGATTTCCATTTGAATTGAAAACCACGAGACAAATGAGAAAATCAAAAACAAATGCAAACATGTTAGACGTAGAGCGTTGGATTTGGGGGCGGGTGGGGGGGGGTGAAGGCAACTTGACTCTCTGGAGTGAAGCTACTTTGAATATACGCCTGAAAAACCGTTCATACAGCTGCTGTCAACACCTGTCCCAACAGCTGGGCAAAGAACAGCAACAAGAGACTTCCCTTTATCTAGAACACACACACACACACACACACACACACACACACACACACACACACACACACACACACACACACACACACACACACACACACACACACACACACACACACACACACACACACACACACACACACACACACACAAACACACTAACACACAGTTTCAAGGTGAATTAAAGTTGTTATTCAAATGTGACCGCGGAAGGCCACACACACACACCATCGGGGAACGCTCATACCGACTTCCTGGCATGGCCTCTGGATCTCCGCTCCTTGGGGGGGGCCCGGCTGGCCAAGACCGGCTTGGGAACACCCTCTCCGGGAACAGAACCAGAACCAGCCGGATTCATCGCAGACGACGCCAGACGGGGTCACGTCTGGACCACATGCTCCCCAAACACAACCATAACCGTGTGTTCCGGTATTGCCCTCGTCCTGATTATCGCTCGTCTCTCCGCAAACACACACACACTCTCTTTGACAAAGACTAGGCCTCTTCACGCAGCGACTGAGGAGCCATGAGTGGCTCGCAGCCTCGCAGTACACCGGGCGGTTGTCGTCCTCCCCCAACCCCCCCATCCCCCCACCCCCCAACCCCAACCCCACCATCGACACCTTGCTTGGGCCTCGCTGGCGCGCCCGATATAGCCTCCGCATCCAACGCCAGGCGTGTGCTCACCGCTCGGGCATTTCTGCCTCCACCAGTCAGCGTGGGAGGACGGTGCTGGGTGGGGGGGGGGGGCTGGCACACGATACTAGGCCATCTTGTGCCTGGCTAAATGAGTATGAGAGGAGGGGCGTGGTGGCGAGGGGTGCCGGGCGGGTGTTGAGTTACGGCCTCCGCCAGCGTAAACACCGGGGCCCCCGGGGCCCCCGCTGTCGGAGGGAGCGCCACGCGTTACATAATGAAGGACGGGGGCGCCGGGCTCACGTACCGAACACGGGCCCCAATCCATCCCAAAACCTCCGTGCGTGCTCATGACACTGTAACGCAGCCTTGAGTGGGAGAAAGGCGCTATTTAAAATAAACATGATTATTAAACACCTAACGTGGCGATCCGAGGCGTACAAGTTACCAGAACACATCCTGTAGTGTTGTCTAAATGGGTCTGATAATCTTCCCTGATCATCTCCGAGTGCACGCTGTGTGTGTCACAGCTTCGAGATAAGAGTGTCGATTTCCCTGATAACCCGTAAGAAGGAGGTGACAGGATTTACCGGTTATATTGCTATGTTCATCAGAAGGATCCACTATCAAACTATGTTTATTAGTTACTGCCACTGAAATAAATAAAGAGATGTGAATGATGGCCGTCCTGGAGGTGACTTGGGGGGGGGGGGGGGTTGCTTAAGAGGCCGTGGTGGAGTGAAGCTGCGGTCATTGGAAGAAAGAAAAGAGGAACTGGCCTGCGGTGGGATGAGGGTTAAAGGTGCTGGGAAGAGTGGTGTGTGTGTGTGTGTGTGTGTGTGTGTGTGTGTGTGTGTGTGTGTGTGTGTGTGTGTGTGTGTGTGTGTGTGTGTGTGTGTGTGTGTGTGTGTGTGTGTGTGTGTGTGTGTGTGTGTGTGTGTGTGTGTGTGTGTGTGTGTGTGTGTGTCTCTCTAAGAGGGGAAGCCACTGCGTTGGGGGGAGGGGGGGGGGGGGGGGATGGGATGCCAGTATAATGAGGTCAGAAGGGGTCCGTTTTTGACAATGGAGGCGGAGGTCTGTGTGGCCGAGGAGGCTGGCGAGGTTCGCTGGGGGGGCCTGGCTGCACCAGCGCTGGGTAGACACACTGGGGGGGGGGGGGGGGGGGGGGGGGGGTTGTGGTCGTGGTGGTGGTTGGAGCAGCACAGAGCCAAGAGAACAAAAACAAGCGTTTCCAGTCGGCTGCTTCCCACTCGGAGCGTTGGGCCTCGAGCCACCGGACACCTGCCGAGCCGAGCCGCTCTCCACATTACCATCTGCAGCCCAGAGACACACACTGGCCCCCGGCCCGGCCCGGGCCCGCCGTGGTGGTGGGGCACAAACAACCAGCAGGCCCTGGTCCACACAGTGCACTGCTTATGGAGAATGACTACTGCCATGAGAAGCGCCATTCGATCCTCAAACCAAGAAAACTGTACCATAGGAGTAGTGAATGAGTAACGCGAGTGAGATACTGAAGAATGAGTTGAAAATATTAAAAGGTTCAGTGTATAGAATTTAGCAGAACGGAATTGGCCAAGTTTAAATTAATGTTCATAAAATGAGTTATAATAATGTTATACAAAATTTGATATGCGTCACATACATACTGTACATACATAACAATTCCAAGTGTTGTGTACACCCAAGGCAGTTTTTTAAAGTCACACACTCACCTAATTTAATCAAATTAGAATGAGAATCTAGAATTAGCATTAGAGTAGCCCGGAACAGACAAACATCTCTAGAGAGGACACGTTCTTAATCAAAAATCCCTGTTTTACTTGTAAGCTATGACCTATATAGTTTTACAGACTAAATACCGCAACCCAATTCATAGGAACCTCATCTCTTGACGCATGGCTTCTCGTTGAAGTTGTGGTGGGAGATGACGAGATAAAGGCTACTCCATAAAAGAGACACTTGAAACGTGTATGGACAGAGCACTCTGCTGCACAATACAAGACTTTGGCTTCATCGTTGCCACTCCACCACACCACTGCTCTTCATCACAAAATGTTATAACCCCACAATATCATGTATGACAGCAAAACGCCCATCTGCTGCCTCTCTGGTCCTCTGAGTAGAGGAGAGTCCTTCCTACCTGGTGGCCTGGTTATGGGACTGAGAAGGTGAGAGTCCTTCCTACCTGTGTGGCCTTGTTATGGGCCTGAGAAGAGGAGGGACCTTCCTACCTGTGTGGCCTTGTAGGGCATTGAGAAGGAGAGCCTACCTGTGTGGCCTTGTCATGGGCACTGAGAAGGAGAGCCTACCTGTGTGGCCTTGTCATGGGCGCAGGTGATGGTGGGACTCTCTGCGTCCTTGGGCCACTGGCCCTGCATGTAGGGGCCCACGATGGCGTCCAGAGACACTGTGCGGCGGATGGAGGGTCTTGGAGGGTGGGACACAATCAATAGGCTGTCGGCTGGTGGAGACAGACACAGAACACATCCGGGTCAGGGGTTGGTTCCTGTTGAGTTGCAGCATTTCGTGTTGGATGGCCGTTTGACCCTCATAGGCTACTGTTTTGAATAATTGTCAACCCATTCAGTTTTTGTCCCCCTCCCCCCCCCCCCACCCAGAATTGAAAGGCCTCACAAAATGACTTCCAGAATACTGTTTATTCTGGTTTACTCTGTGTGTCTGTGTGTCAGTGTGTGTGTATATTGCAAGACATTGTCATCTTTAGCCAAAAAAGGGCCCATGCTGTCTAGCCAACAGTGAAACATTCTGCATGCCAACACATCTGCTTGTACAAGCGTACACTTGCATATACAAGCACATGTTCCCACACATATGCATGCGCACACAATGCAATACACGATACAACACTGCAAAGACAATGAGCCTTTTAAACAGAGCGTCGGGATGGGATGGCACATGCAACACGGATACAAGGTCAGAGTGCAAAGGGTTGATTGGGTGTCCAACAGCACCTCATGGTTCAGCCCAGCTCTGGCCACTATGCTACGGGGCTAGGGTTAACAGGCTGAATTTGTGGGCAGAGTAGATTCTTGGCATGTTTCACACTCAACCCCGTGTTTTCAAAGCCCATCAAAAACCACAGCAGAAGTATTTTTCCTGTATTCCTTATTGATAAAAATATGCAACTTTATCCTAGAACTATTGCAAGAGGAAAATACTCATCAAAAGGGTATGTGTGCCACCAAAAGTGAGGATATGCCAAGAACTGCAGGGTGTCGAGGTGGTAGTAAACCATTTTAGGAAAATATCCAGTTGAAAAGGTTATCATGATGGATCCATGATGTGGGCATGCGCATGAGTAGGAATGGGGGAAGGGGTTATTGCTGGTGTATTGAGTATGTGGTACCAAATGGCACATGTATCTCACCATTTAATGATCTGCCATTTAAAAAAATGTATGATGTTTGATGCAGTTTATGATGATGGTGAATGAATGAATGAATTATAAACCAATCTGCTTTTCAAAATGAAACGAGCACACTTTCTGCAAGTGTAACACCCGACACACACACGCACACACACCAAATGGTATTCACGTTGGGATGATATGAATGCATATTTACCCGTCTTGGTGTCTTTAGAGAGGTGTGCTCTCTTGTGAAGCTGGAATGGTACTGTGGCTCTCAGGGGTAAGCTAGGGTTGCCTGGCCAAGGCGCTCCGCCTCTGCACGACATCCTACCGCTGCTTCACAACGTGTCTCCCCGGACCGCAAGCTTCACCAAGCGATCAAAGTGTCTCTAAGTGTGTAAAAACGAGCCCTGGGCCCTTATGGAGAAGATGGCGTACACCCACAGGCTTTTGGGCTGACAAAACTATTCCCAAAAACAGGATGGTCTCTCGAGTTAGCCAGCCAGACTTCTCTTTTGTGTCATGTTTCTTAAGATCCTAACTTCAGATCCGACAGCCAAGTGTCCCGAAGCTAGCAGGTTTCAAATGGTATCGCATCCTTACGACTAAAAGAGTGTGATCACACCTATTTAAACTAACTTTTCATGAGTGCTCCGGCAGTGCGCCTGTCTGAAACATGACAACACAACAGCACAACCTGTGCAGCTCTCTCGTGTACTATATCATTCTCAAGGCGACACCAAGGACAGAATCTCCCTGTGATTGGCTGATGCAAAATACTACTGCGTGTTTATTGGTCGGGAGGTCTGTCTGTCTGTGGGGAATAAGCCCCAAAATGTAAGCTCCACCCCTTTTTAGCTGAGATTATTTCCCCAAAATCTTGGGGGCATGTCCCTTTTCCTGGCGTTTAACCCCCCCCCCCCAGCTCTCTACAAAGAGTTTCAAGATCTCGCAAAATAGGGGTTTCTACTCTCTCTCATGGAGACTATTGGAGGACATTTTCAGTGAATAGGTGATGAAGTTTCAATACACACGATTTCTTTCACATGGCAATCATCCAATAGCTGTA
Source organism: Gadus chalcogrammus (assembly GCF_026213295.1). Classification (NCBI taxonomy): domain Eukaryota; kingdom Metazoa; phylum Chordata; class Actinopteri; order Gadiformes; family Gadidae; genus Gadus; species Gadus chalcogrammus. Next base: position 2,007,435 of record NC_079413.1, on the reverse strand, counting down.
GTAAGGAGAGATGCTAAAGAACTGACAACTTGGCCTGCACTCCGACATTGAAGAAGGGCAGACCCCTCATAACTCCAGCTAGATCTTGGTCTATAATCCAATGTGGCTACCAATGTGGACGTGTAGTGATAGTTTTAGCATGTATATATCAGGATTATAACACGGTAGGTTTAAATTTAGTACATATAATGTTAGGCTTCACTATTAAATAAACTGATGTAGAGAAGAATTGTTCTAATCTGTTCCAAGGAATACCGCACAAATTCATGGTAATATGCATACTGAACTGTGGTGAATTAGTACTATGCAGATTTGTTTTTCCCAATCACCCGTTTCCATTTAGACCTTACGCTACTCCAACCACCGCTTAAAGTCAGAAATCCTCAGATAGACAGAACAGAGAAAGGCATTTTATTGCAAAATAAACAAAGTTCATCAAAACAATAATCCAGAGGCGAACATATCGAATGAACACTACAAGTGGATTATACGGAAATTCAATTAATCGATAAAAAAAATAAAGAGAATCAGCTGGATTTACAAGAATAAATTCAACGTCTGCATTTACGCATACCGCGGCAGTCATGGCTGATTACTCTAGCAGGATGATGGATCAGAGTATGGAGAGGGTATATAAGTACGATGTAGGCAATTCCTAATTCAGAGGCTGATATCGCTCATTCCTGTCACTGATCACTCTGTGTTTCCTACTAGCATTTCCCAGAGCTTTGAGCGACTACAGAGGCAAACAGAGAGCCTCTTTATCAAACAGACACGCAAATATCATAATCAGATATCCTTTGTTTTTTCCGACCCATTTTTAAAGTCCCAGCAGTAACTGCGGGTTGGTTCACATTAAGACATGGGATGTGCAGAGACAGGATGGCAACAGGACGACTACAGCAAACAGACAATGTCATGGACAGAACAATAGCATTCACTTATGGACAGCGACAGGCGCAGAGTTTCGATTGGATAAAATGGCTGTGGTGGAAAGCTACAGCTTCACAAAATAAAAGTCCTGATATTTATTGGTTTTAATTCCTTGGGCAGCGGGTTTCGAATGGTTTGGCAGGGGGGGGAAAGAGAGGGAGGCCTTTCATTCTCTGAATATGTAGTTTCCACCCTTGGCTAAGATCACTCCAAATCAAATAAAAAAAATAACAAAAAGAAACAACTCAAGGTTGTTCTGGTCTGAGTTCTCCCCCTAGAAGTGTCCGGACTCATGCTTGTACCCCCTGGGGTGAAGACACAGAGGTGCACGGCCACGCGACCGAGGGAAGCAGTGTTGGTGTGCAGAAGACGACGGATGTGACACCAAAGCAGAGGCGGGAAACCGAGAGAGAACAGAAAGTAAAACCAGGCGGAAAACAAAAAAAAAACAACAACGTACAAACAAACCACAAAAATAAGATGTGTCCTTTCGGCGTCAGCATCGTCATCATCATCCTCATCATCATCATCATCATCATCATCATCATCGTCATCACAACGTCACACTCAAGCATACGCAAAATCCGGAGATGGCGAACGAGTCCTTCCCAAATTGGCTCTCCCTACAGTGTCAGCGTACAAGCTGAAGCGAGCGCCGACGGAGGGGGGGGGGGGGGGGGGGGGGGGGCGGGCGGCGGGCGGCGAGTGGGTTGGGAGGGGGTTGAAGAGGAGGAGGAGGAGGAGGAGGAGGAGGAGGAGGAAGAGGAGAAGGGGTGGTCAATGCAGCATCCATAGAGGAAATGGGACGGGGGGGGGGTTGGGTGGGGGAGTAGGTAACAGGATGGGGGTGGTGGAGGGGAGGGAGGGGGGGCCTCCGAGGCTGGGCAGTGGGTCTCGGTAGGTAGGTGGGGGGGGGGGGGGGGCTCCCATTCGTCGGCCCTAGTGCCTCTCCTAGCTGGGGGAGGACGCGGGGCTGGGGTCGGCGCTGATGTTCACCAAGCACTCACTGGACTTAAGGCTGGCCAGGGACTTGGAGCTGGGGAGGGAGGCCAGCGATCCGCACAGCCCCAGCATGGAAGGGGTGCAGTCCTTCCCTGCGGGGGGGGGGGGGGAGAGTCGAGAAACGCGATGGTTAGTCAACACAAAGCAGAAGAGTCTTCTGGCCCTGCATCACTTAACCCACCCCCGCTCAGAGAAAAAGAAAAAAGACACCGCCGCTGCCGCCGCCACCGCCGCCGCCACCACCACCACCACCACCCCCACCACCACCACCACCACCACCACCACCACCGCCGCCACCAGCAGCAGCACCAGCAGCTCCAGCCGACCTCAAGCGGGCCTTTGTTCGGGGGCCGTGTGTGTGGAGGGCTCCGGGCCGACGGCTGAGGGCCCGTTGTTGTTCTGCAGTTGGTGGAAGTAGCACAGAGGGCGGCTGTGTGTGCTCATTGTGGTCGGCGCCCGGTCGGGTACCGGAGGGGCCCCTTAGCCTGGGTCGGTGTGTGGGGTACCAGGGGGCCCCCTAGACTGGGTCGGTGGACGGGTACCCGCGGGGCCCTAGCCCAGGTGTGTGAGGCGGGCGGGGCCCCTAGCCCAGGTGTGTGAGGCGGGCGGGGCCCTAGCCCAGGTGTGTGAGGCGGGCGGGGCCCTAGCCCAGGTGTGTGAGGCGGTCGGGGCCCTAGCCCAGGTGTGTGAGGCGGGCGGGGCCCTAGCCCAGGTGTGTGAGGCGGGCGGGGCCCTAGCCCAGGTGTGTGAGGTGTGCAAGGACCGGCGGGAGGGGCCCTAGCCCAGGTGTGTGAGGCGGGCGGGGCCCTAGCCCAGGTGTGTGAGGTGTGCAGGGACCGGCGGGAGGGGCCCTAGCCCAGGTGTGTGAGGCGGGCGGGGCCCTAGCCCAGGTGTGTGAGGTGTGCAGGGACCGGCGGGAGGGGCCCTAGCCCGGGTGTGTCGGTGTGGGGGTGTAGCATGCGGTAGGGAGGGGGGAAGCGGCCCCGCCAGAGGAAAGCAGGCAGCCCTCACCGTTCTGCTTGCTGTCCGTCCGCTGGGAGTTGGAGTTGAGGCTGACGTCCACCGAGAGCTGCTCCAGGCTGGGGAAGCTCCTCCTGGAGGGGGGGGGGGGGACCCCGAAACACAGAGGGACAGTCAGTCAGGGCGTCAGCCGTCAAGACACAGAACTGAGTGTGGGTCAGAGTAGATCACGTTTTATCAGAACTATTCTGTGGCGCCGAATAACTCAAAAGACAACGCTGAGAGCAAGAGTGAGCAAGTTTGATATGGCATTTTGAAAATTTTGAAAGGTTTGAAATAAAATAAGACATTGACTAAAGGCGCCATAGCATAGTGGATGATTCTGTTTAACACAAGAAATAAGAGTGAAGCAAAACAGTCTACAATAACCGTAAGACATAACAGGGAGAAGTCTCCACTACATACCTCCCAAATATCGTGTCCAGAAAATCGAACACGAAATGTTTGTTGAACATTTTGGTATTTTTCTTATTTCGATAATGTTGTTGAGCTGTTCTGTATAATTCTTTGTGAAAACTCAATAAAAATGCAAGTTTAAAAAATAAGTAAAGGACTGACCTGCGGAAGAGCTTGATGTCTCCCTGGCTGTTGTTGATGGTGGTCCACTGGTTCACCTGGGGGATGGAGATCTCCTTGGACAGGTGATTGGATTCACAGGGGATGAGGCCAGAGCTGGAGGGAGCACACAGTATGTTACACTCTCATTACAAGTGCTCCACGTTTGGGCATGCAAACAAGCACTTTGGTGAGCTGTCTGGAGGTTAGGGAGAGGATAAAAGAGATTGCACGTAGTCGAAATTGTGATTGAGTGGTGTGATTTTATCTGTGTTTGTGTTCGTGCCTGCGTGCGTGTGTGCGTGCGTGCATACGTCTGTGTTCATGTGTGTGTGTTCATGTGTGTGTGTGTGTGTGTGTGTGTGTTTGTTTGTGTGTGCATGTGTTATTTTGTGTGTGTGTTCGTACATGTGCGTGTGTGCGTATGTGTGCTTACATGTGTGTACGTATGTGTGTTCGTACGTGTTCGAGACGCGTGTGTGCGCATATGTGTGCGTATGTGTGCTTACACGCGTGTACGCACGTGTCTGCGTGTGTGTCCGTGCGTGTGTATGCGTGCGTGCGTTCGGGTGCGTCCGTCCGGCCGCCCTCACAGTTGCGCCTGCAGCTCCAGCACCACGTCCTCCAGCTCCCTCTTCTCCTGCAGGCTCTGCTCCGTCAGCTCCTCCAGTCGGGACCGCAGGTGCTTGTTCTCCGTCTCCACGTTCTTCAGCTGCGACTCCCGCAGCCGCACCAGCTCCTCCAGGTAGCCCTGCAAGCGAGGCACGGTGCCACACGGCGGAACTACGGCTCAGAGATCTGCCTCACCGGGGGAAGACGGGCTGAAGGCTGTGTTTCGGCCCCCCGATTCGAATCCCCACCCTCTTTCTCAGAAGGAGCGTGGGGTGGTTAGCGAAGTGTTTAGAAGTATGTTCCCGATGGTTCTGGTGTAGCATTGTTGTTTATGCTCATATAAGTACTCAAAAACATATTATGGAGCTAATGGGGTTGGCTTGTTGTTTACTTGTATCCGGAAGGTTGCTAGTTCAGTACCATTTGTGTTCATTGGGACGTCAAATGGACTGCATTCATGCAGCGCATTTCTAACCAGTGGCCACTCAAAGCTTTTTTACAATATTGGGTAACATTCACACATTCATACACACATTCACACACCGACGGCGGTGTCAGCCACGCAGGGCGACAGCCAGCTCGTCGGGAGCCTTTAGGGGGAGGTATCTTGCTCAGGGACACCTCGACGCTCGGGGATCCGGGGGATCGAACCAGCAACCTTCCGGTTACCAGCCAACCCGCTCTACCTCCTGAGCCACATGCCACCCATGTTTAAGATCATAGAATAGAAACTTAAAACACAAACTATTTGTGTTCATTTGGACGCCAAGGGACCACCCCCACGTCTGCACTCACCTTCTGGGCGTAGACGATCTTGAACCTCTGCTCCATCTTGCGGCACTTATTGCTCCAGCTCTCCTCGTCGGTGACCAGGGGGATGTAGGGGTGCTCGGGGACGCTCTCCTCGCTGTTGCTGCTGTCCACGCTGGTGCGGTCGTCCTCGTCGCTCAGGTAGTCGTAGCTGCAGGCGCCGCCGCCGCCGCCGTGCGTTAGCAAGGACAAAGTTAGCAACAGTGGAAAATAATCGTTGCTTTGTGTGAATGTGTTTTGTGTGTGTGTATGTTTTTGTGTGTGTGTGTCTGTCTGTCTGTGTGTGTTTTTGTGTGCGCATGAGCGTGTGTATGTGCGGGCATCTCTCTCTCTCTCTCTCTCTCTCTCTCTCTCTCTCTCTCTCTCTCTCTCTCTCTCTCTCTCTCTCTCTCTCTCTCTCTCTCTCTCTCTCTCTCTCTCTCTCTCTCTCTCTCTCTCTCTCTCTCTCTCTCTCTCTCTCTCTCTCTCTCATCCATCACGGTGGACCCTCTCTCTATGTCAGTGGTTCCCGGTCCGACGCCCACGTTGATGGGGTTAAAATGATGGATGCACACGCTTATGAATCGGGCTCATGATGTACATTTTCAGCCGTAGGAATGTGGTCACGAGCCAAACAAGGTTTGGAATCTGTACTCTACTTAGTAGGAGGAGTAGGAGTTCCCAAACCCTTTTATCCTTCTCAATTGTCTGTTCACCGTGTTTAAGCAAGTTTAAGCAACGGTTATATGCTAACCCTAACTTAACTGTATGTTTGTGTTGGTGTTGGTGTACACTGGCATGAGCAGCACACTCACCTCTGAGTGAACTTTAGGTATGGTGTATAGTCAATCATGGCCAGAGATTTCCCATCCAGAACTTCACCCTTTAGACAAAAACTGAGCAGAAGGAAAAAAGACAGAGTCCAATCAGGCTGTGATTAAGAAGACCTTTGATGCCACTCTCACAAGTGCATCGTGTAATCGAGTTCATTAACATATAAAAGCGTGTCAGGGTTCAGACATGATCTAATAAACTTGACTAGACCTACACATCACCGGCATTCCTATATCGCTGGAAGGTAAAACAGCTCCCCCTACTGGGGGCTGAACTCTCCCGTGAAGTGTTTATCCCCCATAGACAATTTAGTGGAAAATTACATAATAGGCTCAGCTGTACTGCAAAACGACAGTCAGCATTTCTATTTATAACTAAAAGGTCTATTGTTGGTTTCGAAACACTTTACCTTTTCCAAAAAACATAAATTAGTGCTAGTTTTATTTCTTAGTCTATTACGTCATCGATCAGAAATGAGTCCCTGATGGTTTATTTTGAATAAAACTGTAGTATATTCTTCTAGAAGCGGTCAATAAGAAGTCAATGCGCTTCTCGTTCAGCTTTGGAGCACTATCTTGTGCTTTCAAATGTGATACCTTTTATCTGGACAGAGCTCTCAGACGTAGTTAGACTGGGCTTCCAGAAGAGGATTTTAAAGTGTTTTCCCCTCCGGGGGCTGTTACACACGGGGTTGATTTGATTGGAAACCTTTACAGACGCTTAGTCTAACAACGTGTCTGCAGCACAGTTTAGCTTGTCTGAGCCTTTCTCCTCTTTCGTTTTAGCTTCCCAGCAGGAAAAGCTGATTACTGCGGTCCGAGTTCTCTCTCTTTTCGCTTCACAAACATGAAGCGAAAAGAGAGTGAAACGTCCCGGTCACCAAGACTTGAGCTCGTCTGATTGGACAGCCTCTGAAAGGAAGTCTGTACTGAGCCGCTCTACACCTCGTCTGATTGGACGAGCTTCTAAAGGAACCCATACTGAACTGCTCTTCAGCTCGTCTGATTGGACGGCTCCTAACTGAACCGGTTCTGAGCCGCTCTCCAGCTCGTCTGACTGGACGAGCTCCTAATTGAACCCGTACTGGACCGCTCATCAGCTCGTCTGATTGGACGGTCTCCTAACTGAACCCTTACTGAACCGCTCATCAGCTCGTCTGATTGGACGGTCTCCTAACTGAACCCTTACTGAACCGCTCCTCAGCTCTTCTGATTGGACGGCTCCTAAATGAACCGGTTCTGAGCCGCTCCTCACCTGAAGTCGATGGCGCTGAGCCCGATGAGCATCCCGGTCAGGACCGTGGCCTCCTCCCGCAGCATGATGGCCCCGTCGTCGTAGAACCGCCTGGAACACGGGGAGCGGGTCAGCCACAGAGAACCAGGACAGAGAGAACATAGAACTATGATGATAGAACGTAGGACTCTAGGAGATAGAACACAGTAAACTAATAGATAGAACATAGAACTATGATGATAGAACGTAGGGCACTAAGAGATAGAACACAGTAAACTAATAGATCGAACTTAGAACTATGGTGATAGAACATAGGACTCTAAGTGATAGTAAACTAATAGATCGAACATAGAACTATGATGATAGAACGTAGGACTCTAAGAGATAGAACACAGTAAACTAATAGATCGAACATAGAACTATGATGATAGAACGTAGGACTCTAAGAGATAGAACCAGGGAAACTAATAGATAGAACATAGAACTATGATGATAGAACGTAGGACTCTTAAGAGATAGAACACAGTAAACTAATAGATAGAACATAGAACTATGATGATAGAACGTAGGACACTAAGAGATAGAATATACTAAACTAATTGATAGAACATAGATAAAAAAAAATGGAACATAGAACTTTAAGAACACTAATAGACAGAATATACAGCCCTTATAGATATTACATAGAATAGGAATAGATATAAAATAGGACTAAAATAGATAGAACAAAGAACTAATAGATGGTTCCCACGGAGAACCATGTAGAACACTGAGGAAGGGTTTCACCTGATTTCATGTAAAGCCGCTACTAGTTGACTTTCATAGTGGGGGGGGGGGGGGGGGGGGGGATGCATATAAGGCTGTCAATAGTTTATGCTGACAGTGGGGTGTATAATGTATATACAAGGCTGTTACTAGTTATCTTTGATAGTGGTGTGTATAGTGTATACACAAGGCTGTTACTAGTTATCTTTGACAGTGGGGTGTATAATGTATATACAAGGCTGTTACTAGTTATCTTTGACAGTGGGGTGTATAGTGTATACACAAGGCTGTTACTAGTTATCTTTGACAGTGGGGTCTGGGGTGTATAATGTATACACAAGGCTGTTACTAGTGATCTTTGATAGTGGGTTGGTGTATATAATGTTCTCTCTGATAGTGGGGTAGTCTACTGTATGTGAGGCTACAAGCCGTTTTCTACGGTCGCTGGGGATAGACAGCACATAGCCAGACAGCGTGGGTGTGTCTAGCGCGATCACATGACGCATCACCTGGTGGTCCGTGTGTCTCGGAGGGCGGTGGCGATGTACTCCGACAGACGCTTCTCCATCAGGGCCACTCGTATCCAGGCCCGGCCCTGCGGGCGCAGAGAGGTCAAAGGTCAACGCCGTCACTCAGGGGATCATAAGACCACATTACCGAGGACACAGGGAGTCATACTTCTGAGTGGTTATTAAAATATCCTGTTAAAAGAGCAACATCAAATAATAAAAAAGTAATTTCCTGAGAGCCGCAATACTCAACTCTATTATTTAAAATACACAACCCCCCCCCCCCCCCCCTTACCCCTAATGCTTAGCAATCACTGGATTTCTTTCCATGGAACTCTATGTCCCTCCTTCACTGTGTAAAGATCTGGGCCAGATGGTACACTGGTGTACACACACACACACACACACACACACACACACACACACACACACACACACACACACACACACACACACACACACACACACACACACACACACACACACACACACACACACACACACACACTCGCCTTGGCCCGCGATGTGCTGATGTTCTCGATGTTCTCGATGCTGGCGATGCAGTTGTTCTGCACCTTGCTGCAGGCCAGCCGGATGTACTCCCAGAAGCTGCGCTGGCCGTCCGAGCTGAACCAACCTCCTGACCCTGCTCCGGAGAACACAGAGCCCACTCAGGACCAGTGCTGCTGGGGGGTCGGGGGCTACAGGCCGCCATGGGGCCCCAGAACCAGGCCCCAATCAGGAGCACTGCTGCTGGGGGGCCGGGGGCTACAGACCCACCATGGGGCCCCAGAACCAGGACCCAGTCAGGAGCACTGCTGCTAGGGGGCCGGGGGCTACAGACCCACCATGGGACCCCAGAACCAGGACCCAGTCATAACCACTGCTGCTGGGGGCCAGATGGGGCTAGGTGGGGCTAGGTGGGGCTAGGTGGGGCTAGGTGGGGCTAGGTGGGGCTAGGTGGGGCTAGGTGGGGCTAGGTGGGGCTAGGTGGGGCTAGGTGGGGCTAGGTGGGGCTAGGTGGGGCTAGGTGGGGCTAAGTGGGGCTAGGTGGGGCTAGATGGGGCTAGATGGGGCTAGGTGGGGCTAGGTGGGGCTAGGTGGGGCTAGGTGGGGCTAGGTGGGGCTAGGTGGGGCTAGGTGGGGCTAGGTGGGGCTAAGTGGGGCTAAGTGGGGCTAGGTGGGGCTAGGTGGGGCTAGGTGGGGCCAGGGCCACCGTGACCACCCTGGGACCCCAGAACCAGGCCCCGAGTCATGTGATTCATCGTTACGCTGATGTCTGTCGCTGTTTTGTGCAGTAGGCTTTTTATTTTAGAAGCATTTTAGTCGCATTTGTTTTAATTATCTTTATACCCGACGGTAATCATCAAACCTAATGCGCTCTGCCTCCCCCAGCTTTAGCTAAGGAGGGGTGGTTTTGCATCAAGGATTGTAGAATGTGCGTCAGCAAATTGGAGGATAGTCAAATTACGTGACATATTATATAACCATTACATCATCTGTTCGCCTTTTGGCACAACACTCATCATTTTCTACATTTATCTATACATAAATGTATCCGTCCCAACTACCATGGGTACCTATTTGCTGTTGTACGATCATTATATGAATATATGTTGTAGTACCACATTCGCATCTGTACCATTTGTATGTGTATGTTGTTCATTCGTATCTGTATGTTGAACGTTCGTATTTGTAGGTTGTAAATTTGTATCTGTATGCTGTAGCACCACATTCTTATCTGTATGTTGTGCGTTCGTATCTGTATGCTGTAACACCACATTCGTATCTGTATGTTGTGCGTTCGTATCTGTAGGTTGTACATTCGTATCGGTATGTTGTGCGTTCGTATCTGTAGGTTGTAGCACCACATTCGTATCTGTATGTTGTGCGTTCGTATCTGTGTGTTGTAGTACCACATTCGTATCTGTAGGTTGCAGCACCACATTCGTATCTGTATGTTGTACATTCGTATCGGTATGTTTTGCGTTCTTATCTGTAGGTTGTAGCCCCACATTCGTATCTGCATGCGTTCTTATCTGTGGGTTGTAGTACCTCTGAACCGGTGGCTGAGGATGTGCTCCAAGATGGCAGCGAAGTTGAGGAACTCCTCCGACGAGTCATCGATGGGCTCGGCTGTGTATTTCTCGAGGAGCGTCTTGACAGAGAATCTGAGAGCAGAAGACAACAGAAGTATGTTAACACACACGCTAAAGGGTCAGGGTCGCAGTTTGTGTTTTTGCAAAGGCTGTGAGTGCAAAATAACAGATTCTACTACAGTATGTACAAACAGTACTACAGTAAGTACTACAGAGCTACAGTATGTACTACAGTACAGCGCTACAGCAGCAGCCGTGACATCCAAGATCTTTTCGATGGGGCCATCTAATCATACTGATGTCACCCCCGATTGTCCTGGCTGTACATTGTGTCCCTACACAATGTACCCCTTGACTCCCTTTGACAGCGTTGCCATGACAACAATACAATCGACCCCCTTGTGTCAAGCCGGGGCAGATGACACGGGCAGCGGCGGCGGCGGCGACGACGACGCTGTATCCCGGGTCAACCCCAAGCGCCCCGCCGAAGCCCTCTTAGCCTCCTGTCTTCCTAAAAAGAGCCGCTCTAATCAAACAGTGATCCAATCACACACATCCACCCCTCCTCCCTCTCCAACGCCGCGGTTCCGATCTATTTAGGACCACCGCTGCCACACTTTGAGCTTTTTGATCTCGCATGCTCAGCCTACACCCGAGCCTCCGTCTGCGGGGAGAGCATGCAGAGCGCGTGCTAGCAGCCAGGAGCCAAGAGCCGGGCTCTGTGTGAGAGAGAGCGAGAGGGCTGACCGCCGAAGCCTCCGCCTCCATGGGCAACACCAGCATCACCGAGGGCAAGACGGCCCTCGCCGTGGGCAGCACCTCCATCGCCAGGGGGAAGACCACCGTGTCGGTGGGCAAGTCCTCCGTCTTCAGGGGATTGACCACCACCTCCTTCGGGGACTCCACCATCTCGCGGGAGAAGACCAAGGTGGCTCTGGGCCGAGCCAGCTTCACCAGGGGCACCACCACCACTTCTTTCCGCAAGGCGCTGATGTCCAAGCGTCGGACAACCTAGATGAGCAGCACTCCGGGAGCCAGGGCCAGGTCGCCGCGCGGGGCCACAGCCGCCGCCCCCGCCGCCTCCGCGAAGCCCCCCAAAAAAGACTCAAAGGACGATGAATGGAAAACAGCATTCCTGTCGAGCAAGACCTCGTTCACCCGAGGCAAAGCCTCCCTCCTGAAAACTAAGTACGCCATCGCCTGGGGTAGATCCTCCGTGTCTTGGAGCCGCACCACCGTCACCCTGGGCAAGACCACCGTGGCGGTGGGGAAGACCTCCGTCACGAGAGGGGACACCACGAGCACCCTCACCACCCTGACCTTCAGCCACGGGGCCAAGTCCGTGTCTGTGGTCAAGACTGTCCTCACCCGGGGCAAGGAGACGCACAGCAACGTCTACTGGGATTTTCACACGTGAACACATGTCTGAGGTTAATCAGTGTCCACAGGTCAGTACCGGCACTGGGCCGTAGGGCTACCTATTATCAGCGGTGTGTGCTTTAAATTACGCCGGTAGGGATGTTGTGGGTCTGTGTGTGATTTTTATTTTGGTATTTGTTGCCCTTTGCTTCTGACTGTGAGTGTGTTTTTCCATGTGGGACGGGGCGAGTTTGGAGTCTGCGGTTGTGTGATGGGACCCCGTCCTGTGAGTCGTCTGATCGCAGAGATCATTATTCAGACGTTATAGGGGGGATGACATGCGTTGGCAGCCAATGGAGTGAGGGGGGGGTGCTCATGTATGTGGAGACATGTGAGGGTGACGCCTTAGCTCTGGTGACCACATTGTTCTCCATGTTGGTCATGTACAGTCAAATTAAACCAATCTCTGTATCCACATGCACAACTAGTATACACTGCCAAGAGATCAGGGATGTGTTTGTGTCGCAAGCACAGGTGCATCCTGGTAACAATTCTGTTGACTAGAGAAAAACTACTACTTGAACCATGAACTACTGTAGAAGCCTGTGAAGAAAATAAGCAAATGTACGATGTAACCGTTATAAAATGTAACCATGCCTAAACACTGCTTTGCTTGGCTTGATTATTTTCTATTGATTTACACCAATGCTTTTTTAACATCGAATTATATGAAATGACACTAAATGGGGAGTGAATAAAGTATCAGCAAGTTGCATTAAATTCAAGGACAAAATTCTCCAAAGGAATTCATCAGAGGTGTAAGCAGCCACGCCCGAAATCCAAACTGAGCGCAACGTTCTGGCTCAGGGAAACCTCAATAAGTTCACGGTTGCGCCTCCATTTTGACCCCTTTTGATTTAAAAGCATATCCTTCGAACCCCACCACACTCCAGCAGAAGAGGCTGACTTTTATCAGGGGATGTGGGCCAAACAAAGGCACAGAAGAGGGTGATGTCACCACAGCTTGTCCCTCTCCGACACAATGTCCCGTTCAGCTGTTGTTGGTGTCGTCGTGGCCCCCGGGGGACAATCGCGCCACTGTCCCCCGTCCCCGCGGCGAGGCGGTGGGCGCCTACGTCTGCCTCTGTCCATTCACGCGGACACATGGGTGGTATGTGGCCTTCCCCGGCCCACGTCGCGCTGTTCAACGAGAGCATTATGTGACCAACGGGGGGCTGCAACCATCCAGCCGTAGAATCCCGCGCCGCTGCCCGCAGCCAGCCACTCGCCATTCCAGAGACCGGGGGGGGAAAGCAACAGAACTGCGAGCTCTGCATGAGTGTGCGATGCGCCGACGCGACGACTGAGCCCCAGACTCTGCCTCGACACCTGGGTCCAGACCGCCAAGATCAGCACCACCGCCACCACCTCCAGCACCAGCACCGTCATAACCGGCTCCCCAATGGGCAACACCAGCATCACAGAGGGCAAGACGGCCCTCTCGCTGGGCAACACCACCATCAAGAGGGGGAAGACCAAAATCGCCATGGGGAGCTCCTTCATCGCACGGGGCCGGAAGACCACTTCCCTGGGGGCCTCGACCATCACCAGCGGGAAGACCAAGATCGCCCTGGGGGGCGCCTCGTTCAGCCGGGGGACCACCACCACGTCGTTCCGGAAAGCCTTCTTCCCGAAGCGAGCCTCCAAGACCCTCTAGAGCCGGGGGTTCCGAGGGACAGGGAGGGGAGGCCGGGAGTGGTTTTGACGACACATAGACGACGGGGACAAACAGGACGACGCCATCACGAGGGACATACAGACGCTGCCGGGACCACTGCCGAGGGCTCACCACTGCGGACTTCTGAAACTGGATTACGTTGTCATTGGGAACCTTTGCTCTTTTAGATCATGCAGGAATTTCTCAAGGAGACAGGTCAGTGTCATGGGAGCGTGCCCTGCCTCGTGCAGAATGTAGGGGGGGGGGGGGGGGGTGTAGGGTGTGACGGTGCAAAGTGAAGCTTCTGCTTAGAACCAGCTCATTGTTTCAGCAATAGCAGTAGTGCATGGGGTCCCATGACAAGGGATAACTGGACAACACTGAGAAAACCAGCCTGTTAAGGGTATCAGCATGTACAGCCGAGAACCCGCCATAACAAGATAATACTTTGAGTAGAAATTTGGGTATTTGTTTTTTGTCTTTTTAAAATGCACTCAAATATCAAATGTCACAAATTGGCTTCTTCAGATTCCGTTGGAGCTACAGTTGTTGTTTCAAGTGCATTAGGGCGTGACAGGGGAGGTGACATGTGGCTCACACCAATCGGGGATAAACGTTCTCTTGTTCTGATCTGTAAATCCGTTTCGATGCATGAACTCGATGCACCACACTACAACATCGTAGTGGACCGACGTTGCTAAAAGGTGTGCTGACAGGAGTCAGGAGGAGCGGGCCTCTGAGGAGCAGCGGCATACCTCTGATGCTAATCAGTGTAGTGGCACGGCGGCACGCTCGTGGTACGCTTTGACACCGAACAACAACGACTCGGAGGCTCCTCACAGGCCTCTTTTGTCCGACCCCCTCGCCCGATCTCCTTGGCTCGCGGCCAAGCCTACAATCTCTCCTCTTCAAATGCCTCTTGTTCCCATTGTTCCCCCGCTATACTCACAGGTCTGCGTGACCAGAGGCCTCCCTCTACGTCACGCGTTAGATATTTCCACATTTTAACTAACGGAGCGCTAACAGCTAAAGCTTCAGACTAACACCAAATGTTTATTTCAGTTTATCAACTCCTCTAATAATCTTGCCATGACCATCTCTTCTCTCGCTCGCTCCTTTCCCAGATTCCCAGCCTGACAGCCTCCTCCTCCATCACCTGCCATGTCTCTGTAGTGCTACCACAAGCAACTACGTCCGATAAAGGACTTCTCGCCAGCCAGCCACTGAATCAGGCTACACCAGCCGATTGTGGTTCAGATCAAGCATCATGGAACATAATGTCTTTTGTCTTTTGGGATTTGTGCCTTGAAGGACCAGCACTACCACAAGAATCATCCATAAGAATGAATCTAATCTTATATGGAATACCACCAGAGTACGGCCAAAACAGTGCTTTGTTGCTTTGATGGAAATCGATTTGTTTTCTAGCCGATATCCAAAGAACGTGGAGAGGTTCAGAGCCCAGGGTGTGTCCCCCGCCCACTCTGCCTGTGAATTAAAGGGCGGGGAAAGTGTCTGTGTGGGTTAGCGTAAGTGTCAATGGGGTCATGTACAAAACATGGCTGGTAGAGGAGGTGTTTTTGTGGATTGGAAAAACGGTGGAGCAACGAAGGGAAGATTGATCAATGGATAAAACAAAGAGCCTCATGCAACATCAGATAAGGTCCTGTGATGTAGGAATCAATGGCTTATGGAGGACAATTGATGTGCAAACAGTAACAGGTCTTTGCCGGATGAAATGTACATCCGCCTACGATGTTATCCCAAAGACCTGATCTCGTTTTTGGTACCGATGAGATATGAAGGCCAAGCAAAGGCAAATGTTCAGCCTTCAGTCTAGAACCGAGACAGACAGTGCTACAGTTCAAGTCAAACATTAAAAGGGGACGGCGAGTGAGAGAGGCAGATTCAGTCGAGTGAGGAGGGACTGTACTGCAGGAGAAAGGATAGAAATGCCGGTGAGTAGGCAGGGAGTAACTCACTCAATCAGTCTAGCGGGAAGCATCTCAAAGCCATGTGAACCTGTGGCCCCAGTTTCACGTTTCACTTTTAGAACGTCCCGGTTGAAATTCTACCACCAGGGAGTCTGACTACTAGGAAAAACTCTATTGAGTCAGAGCGAGATCCCTGCCGCCCCTGCTAATGCTGTGTTTGTTCACAGGACGACGCTAGACGCTAGGCAGCCACTGAAGTCTCGCTCATCTTGTTTATTTCTTTCTTAGGTTCCCTGTGACAACACCACCGGCGTTCGCCCAGTCATGGACCTCAGCATGAATAGCAGGAAAAAAAAAGGTGTTACTAACCCGCACACACAACAAAACAACTCCCATCGCACACACAGATCACACAGTAAAGCGCCGCTTGTGGCCAGAAGTGAGGTTTAGCATTTCAGTGAAGATTTCCCCGGTTTAACCAAAGCTCCACATCAGATCTCCTCGATTCAACCCCGTCTCAGAAAAATGCTAATTGAACCGGCATGTGAACAACAGCAGTATGCAAAAGTACTCCCCGACTCGAACATGGGACACTGGAAGAGATTTTAAAAAGGTGTTGCCCGTAGCAACTGCATGAAGTGGTGTGAGATTATTTGTTATTCTTTTCGGTATGAGACATTTTACATGTGCTCACAAGCAGTATTGATTTTCTTCTTATTCTACTGCTGTTTCTTCTGCGTTCTCTTTCATTCTAAGAACTGTGGAAGGGTGCATATTTCTTTTAATTTAATTCTTTAATTCCTGGCACGTTGTCCCAGTGCAACAACTTGTTTACAATGGTGTTGCAGATTCAGCATGTCCAAATGTCCAGTACTGTATGTGTTCCGCACTTCTATTGTTTTTGTTTTACTCTTGATAAGAAAAACGTGTTTTAGGTTTTATGGGATTACTGATCAGGGATCTGTCAAGGGAGCATAAAGTAGATCAACTATCCCAAATGAGTTAACGACATTTTCAGCAAACGCATTATACGATTGCTGACAGTGTCGTTAACTAATTTCGGATAGTTGAGAAATCTGAAAAATGGGACTGCAATCGCAGTATATCTTAATTATAATCCCCCAATATAAAAACATAAAAGCCATTTAAAAACCCTTGCGCTATGCCTCAAATCTCCTGAAATGATCAAATCCAATGAAGTGAGATACAGGAAAAAAGAATCCAGTATATCTACGTGTGTTGATGTTGTGTTAATGACTATAATAGTGGGGGAATCGATAGGTCTTTCTATATTATTCTATATTATGCGTACATGTATTAGAGAACGCATTAGCCGTGCTAACCCAGGACTAACGCAGGCCTAGCTGAGCTCTAGTTAAACCCTTTTCTGAACGCAGCCCAGTCTCTGAGTGTAGCCTGTGTATTGCGGCGCTCCTCCTAGCCAAGCTGCTCTATGCAAACACTGTCCCCAGGCGCCGGACACCCTGCCCTGGCTCCACGTCCGCCCGGCACAGCCCCCTATGGATACTATTGTCCATCTCTCACCGAGACTCAAAGAACACAGAAAATCGCACCCAAAACGAAATTGACTACTGGAAGTGAACCCAAGCTACTGTCAGTGGAATGTGCTCGAGATGATGAAGAAGGAGGAGTGAGGGAGGGAGGCATGTTGTTGTACCAACTGCCCGGCGGCCATTTTGAGGGACAATGGCTTGGGGGGGGTTAGAGATGAGAGATGCATGGAGGGGGGGGGGTTGGTCTGAAATTCTAATCAATGTCATGTCCTTCATTAAACCACGCAAAAAGTGGAAGGAATTTGTGTATTTAAGCCTTACTGATGTTGAAAAAAAAATGCTTAATATTTATTTCCGTCTCTCTTGTCGTATACGTCTTCCTGTCTGTCCATGTGTTTTACATTTAAAAAAAAATGCTCTAAGCCCGGTTAGTCCCTGAGATCAAACTGAACCGAATCGTTGTGCGTTTCCTAATCTGTTGTTCGTGTCTTAAGTCTGTTATGAGCCCCTTCGTGTTGAAGCCTGCTCAGTGTGATTCTGTGTTTTTCTGTTCCACTGTATGTGTAACTAAAGGCAAACCGTATCTTGGACAGAGAGATATCGTAATAAAACAAATATGTGCTTTATCCGATTGGGTGTTTATTGTTGCGAGTCTCAAAATCAAGCCTTTAGTTATTTGTTTGTTGGCCTTAAGGTGTTCATAACGCAGTCAGTGGCACCAACAACGTCAACAAGACAAACCCATCTCCTAAGAGGACCGGTGTGCGTCCAACATCATCTACAAAGTGCTGCCCATGACATCACTTCCATGGCAATAAACACAGTTCCCTTGACAACCGGGCGAGAAGACTTGAGCTCTTCTTGGTAACAACAGTAGACAAATACATTAGCAGGGTTTACATTCCAGCATGGAAAAGCCCTCCTGGTTTATGATCCAGTGTGAACACAATAGACCACTGAAGCCGCAGGCCACAGGGACGATAATTAGCCCCAAAGCCTGCACACTGGGAAAACAATGACAGCCTGTAGGCCAACCTACAGCCCAGCTCTACTGCTGCCAACGCAGCCACAACCACAGCTCACACTTGGGGTCTTTGGATCTGAGTGTGAGGGTGGGCTTACACAGGATGACAGCCCGGCATTGTGCTAGCTACATTTCATACTTGTAAAACATGTAAGACATGCAGAACGTTTGTAGAACATGTGAATGGAGGGCTGTTGTCTGAGAGGGGGGTCTATTATTGTCTTTGGGCGGCTATGTTATTCATATTCTACGATAAAAATATGTGATAGTTAAGCATCAGCTAGGATGGCTCTCGCAGATCAAGGTATGTATGGGCAGATGATATCTGCTTTCGGTTTGCATGGATCTTGTGAAATGAACAACCAGTGTTGAGTGTGACATATGAATATGATTAACATAACAAACAAGATCAAATAGCGTCGGATTTCAATTGTGTTTCACATCAACTCCCCCACTCCAAGCAGCTCAGACTGCTGCTACCGGAGCCTCCATTCATTTCTTTCAATGTCCTTGTCCGGAAAAAAGGCCAGTCAGCGGCAGCCGGCAGTTCTCAGGGAGGGTAACTCAGCCTCCTATTAACCCCCTCGGCCCGGATGTGCCGGTTATTATTAATGACGATCACGACTACGCTCAGGAGCTAAATGTCGTGCCTTCAACATGCAAGGCTCAGATAAACACAGCAGAAAACGCCTCGTAGTCCAACCACGGATGTGATGACGGGGGGGGGGGGGGGGTACCTGAAGGTGAAAACGCACCTGCAGCCTCAGAGATAGCATAGCAATCACTAGCCACCCGGATCACCACGGTTGACAATATCAAACTAACATCTGCGACGGTGACATCGCTTACATCCCAAACAGCCGTTCTAACATTATCTCCCTATGCATGTGAATATATCGAAGCATCACTTCCCTGACCCATCCCTGGGTGACCACCGAGTGGTACGGGGTGGGGGGTGGCAGGGCTGGCACTCAGACAAGCGAGGAGATGATGAGGCGAAACGGCCTAGTATACCTGCAGACCGTGATCAGGTTCTTGCGCTCCACACAGACGCTTCGCGTAGACGCTTTTTTCGATGTCAGCCCCATAGCCATTTCTGTTTGGATGGAGACCGCTGCCTTTCATCAGAGGGTTCGGAGCCCGACGCTGTCCCAGTGCTGCACAAGGACTCCTCCCTCCTCCACGGCCCTGGATCGGAGGATAAATATCCGGTGCCCTCTGCGGGGAAGGGAAGAGATGCTGAGGAGAGGGCAGGAGGAGGAGGAGGGCATCAGACCAACGACGTAAACATCGGGAGCGGGATCGAGTTTGACTCCCCGATCACGAATCGCTGAGCTGCATGCATTGGTTCTGTGCCCCTGGTGTGGCTCACGTTTTTTTTTCTCCACCAAAAAAATACGTCAGAACCCCGAAATCGTCTTTTGTGCGTTTTATCCAAAACAGTCAGTCTCAGCCTACAAGAATGAATGAAAGTGTACCTGTTTTTAAAATGTAATGAAAAGTTATAATCGAGTCCACGAATAAGTATGTTGCAATAAAGCGACTTAAGAAATATAATAAATGTGGTGTAATTCCAATGGTTCGCCATTGACAGCGCCTCAACGGGGAGCGCCTCGCCTCCAGGCCGCCAGGGGTCGTTGATGGGCGGTGGACCTTTTGACATGAACAAACAGTATTACATTATGTACATTAGACGTGTTACATATTAACATGATTAACATAATAAACAGATAAGGGTTAGATAAGGGTTGTCTTTAAATTGTGTCGTGCATCAACTCTCCCCTAGAATCTCGGACAAGGCTATATAGTCCTTCTGGCAAGAGAATAAACAGTTAAAAAACATAACCTTTTTACCACCTCAAGTGAATTAACCTATCCTATCCCCAGTGTGTGTGTAAAGTCTGTCTCACTTGTATTAATTTTACTCTGAAATAACTTGAACGGAACTTTAGACATTTGGGGATAAGCAGCACAGCAGTAGGGTAGCTATTTTAAGCTATAATAAACTGTGCATTTTGTTTATTTAGGTGAAGCATTATGAAAAAATTTTCATGCAAAATAAAGCATATAAATCATTTTGGCATTTTCATTTTCCGTCTGGGCTAAGCCCCGGATGTTTATGAAACCTAAAACTCATTTCACAAACGCATGTTTTTGCAATCACAATACGGTTGTTTCAGTCATTAGCCAGTGACGTCAGTGGGGGTGGCAAGTGGAATCACGTGACAGCACTTGGACGTTGGATGTCCATGTCCTACAGGCCGCTAGGGATCGCTGCTGGACCGAGGAGCGGCTCACCTCCAGGCCGCCAGGGGTCGCTGTTTCCCCGCTGCAGTTTGTTTGTGTTGTGAGCCAGTTTGGAAGATGGCGGATCCAGAGGAGGCTGAAGCTAAGCCTACTTGCTCTTTCATCTTTAAAAAGTCTACAAAGAAATTCGCCGGCCGAAAAAGGAAAGCTAGCAACAGCGATAAAGGTACGTAAAATACGGTTAAACTCGTCCAAGTGGAAGTTACAGTCGATCATCTCCAGGGACACTTTGTCTGTTTTGCAGAGCCTAGCCATGCACAACCATGTATTACACCACTGTTATCATTATGGTAGAATGTGGCTGACCTTAAGGCATTAAAGTGATTCTGTGTGTCTTTATTTCAGATGGCAGCAGCGAGGAGGAAAGAAACAACGTTGTGCGAAGAGAAAAGAAAGACGCCAAAGTCAATCCCATGGTTCAGCGAGTAAGATGCCCTGTTTCTACCATGGCTCACTGATGGTCGTTGTTGTGATGTTCTGTTCTTGTGCTGATGTCTTCTTCCCCCTGCAGTCCAAGAAGGTCGAGAAGGAAGCCGTTTCCTCCAGCGAGGATGAGGAGACGAAGGAGAAGAAGATAACCGTGGCGTACAAGTCCACTCGCTCAGCAGTGAGTTGGAATTTGTTCATACGAATCATTCATGAAGACCTCAGACCTTAAAATCATAATTGTTGTCTCTATATATATCTTGGTGTTGCATCTTTATAGGTTTTCACTGCATGTAATGACTGGTCACTTGCTGGCTTTTCTTTGTGCTGTAATAAATGTACTCTAATGTTGAATAATTATTTTAGACTAGGGAATCTAAGGAAAAATCTAGCATCATACTAAACTTGCAACAGTAGAACAACTGGATCATCCAAGCAGTCCGCATATGAAGAATGATGCACCCACGGCTGGAAAACAGACTAATTAAATTAATAAACCTCTCCCGTCTGACTAGAAACCCGAGGGCCCAGACGACATGGGAGCCACGGCGATCTACGAGCTGGACACGGAGAAAGACAAGGACCACCAGGCCATCTTCGAACGCAGTCAGAAAGTGCAGGAGGTGAGTCTCCAGGGTCACAGAGACACTATCACTCATCTCAGTTTTACTTTGTTAAACTACGGCTAAATGCAGGCATAATTTTTCAAAACAACAAGTGTTGAGTGTTTTATTGTCTCCGCTAAAGTATTAATAGATAAACAAAAATATAATCTTTTTTGGGCTATGAAACGACAAAAATCCAAGTAAAATTCAAAAAAAGTGTGTGGTGTGTTTACTAATTCCGTCAGAGGAGAAACCGTTCCTCATTATTTTATCATTAATAAACCGTTGTCCCGTGACCAGGAGCTGACCGGTAAAGAGGACGATAAGATCTACCGCGGCATCAACAACTACACCAAGTACATAAAGCCCAAGGACACCACCATGGGCAACGCCTCCTCCGGCATGGTCAGGTAGGGGGCAGCAGCAGCACTCGTGCGTTATAATATGAATGCACAACATCACACATGGCCGGTGTCATCATCCTCCAAACCGGGTCGCTGGCGAGAATATTTAAATACAAAATGCAGTGTTTCTATAAGGGGTTCATCCATGATTCAAGGATAGTGAAAATGAAAAGTTGCAATAGTTTGGATGATTATAGAGGAAGATTAATTAAATTAGTGGATTCTGTCAATGTGTAAAGAGACGCACCCATTGTGAGTGGGTTTTCAACTGCAATAGCAACCTTCTTCAAAGATGGCAATCAAGCAAGCCTCGTTTTTCTAAAATATAATTGGTAGATAATATATCATTAAAATGAATTGCCGTTTACAGGACATGCAAACCAAATTCCTCAGAACTTTGCAAGTGTATGATGTGGTCGTTACACTTCCAATGTGTTGAGTTTGGTTATAATCCAGATTCTCTCACACCCCCCCCCCTCTCCAGGAAGGGACCAATCAGAGCTCCAGAGCACCTGAGAGCGACGGTGCGATGGGACTACCAGCCGGACATCTGCAAGGACTACAAGGAGACCGGCTTCTGTGGATTCGGCGGTGAGGAGGAGGGGGGGGCTTTTACTTTGAAACCGACCGTCGCAAATCAAAACGTATGCATCCCTAAAAACTCCTTTTGTGGGTTTTTTTTCTGCCCGTCGACAGACAGCTGCAAGTTCCTCCACGATCGATCGGACTACAAACACGGCTGGCAGATCGAGAGGGAGATGGAGGAGGGTCGCTACGGGGCCAACGGTACGCTCTTCAAGGGCCCCTCGCATGCTTCTGAATTTAATAATGGGCCGAGATTAAAGGGAGGACTCTTATTGTGGTTTCTGTGAATCTAGACGAGGAGAACTACGAGGTGAGCAGCGACGAAGAGGACCTTCCCTTTAAGTGCTTCATCTGCCGGGGCTCCTTCAAGAACCCCATCATCACCAAGTGAGTCGCGGCTCCTTTAAGAACCTCATCATCACTAAGTGAGTGGTGGCTCCTTTAAGAACCTCATCACCACTAAGTGAGTGGTGGCTCCTTTAAGAACCCCATCATCACTAAGTGAGTCGCAGCTCCTTTAAGAACCACATCATCACTAAGTGAGTGGTGGCTCCTTTAAGAACCACATCATCACTAAGTGAGTCGTGGCTCCTTTAAGAACCTCATCACCACCAAGTGAGTCGCGGCTCCTTTAAGAACCACATCATCACTAAGTGAGTGGTGGCTCCTTTAAGAACCACATCATCACTAAGTGAGTCGTGGCTCCTTTAAGAACCTCATCACCACTAAGTGAGTGGTGGCTCCTTCAAGAACCCCATCATCACCAAGTGAGTGGTGGCTCCTTTAAGAACCTCATCATCACTAAGTGAGTGGTGGCTCCTTTAAGAACCCCATCATCACTAAGTGAGTGGTGGCTCCTTTAAGAACCTGATCATCACAACCTAGCCCCCAGTTACCTCTGCGACCTCCTCCAAGAATACACTCCCTCCGCTCAACCTCTGCTGGACTACTATGTATCCCCACATCACGACTCACTTCAATGGGTGCCCGGTCATTCAGCTGTTCAGCACCCAGGCTCTGGAACTCCCTCCCCCCACACATAAAACAGTCAGACACCATTACAACCTTCAAGTCACAACTCAAAACTCACCTGTTCAAACTCGCACACAACGTCTAACTGATCACTGTTTTGATTGTTTTTTTGTTTTGTTTTGTCTTGTTTTTGTTTTATTTATTTCTTATTGCTTATGTTTATTTATTTATTTATTTATTTATTTTTTCCACAATGTCTTGTTTTTTTTTAAAATATGTATGATGACTATATGCTCTGTAAGGTGACCTTGGGTGTTTTGAAAGGCGCCTCTAAATTAAATGTATTATTATTATTATTATTTATCACCAAGTGAGTCGTGGCTCCTTTAAGAACCCCATCCTCACCAAGTGAGTCGTGGCTCCTTTAAGAACCTGATCATCACCACCAAGTGAGTCGTGGCTCCTTTAAGAACCTCATCACCACTAAGTGAGTCGTGGCTCCTTTAAGAACCTGATCATCACCAAGTGAGTCGTGGCTCCTTTAAGAACCCCATCCTCACCAAGTGAGTCGTGGCTCCTTTAAGCTATATTGCATTATGTTACTTACACCTGCGTGGATACGCATTCAAAACAGCTTTAGTCTGCAACGGCTCAGCCCACTAAACCGGCATTCAGCTCAGTTAGCTGGAAATGACTTGCAAGTCTTTGAGCCAATGGACCGCTGTTTCAAAAGTGTGCGATTTGGAAAACAGACCAACTAACGTTCACACCACACACGTTCACTGTAAAAGATGCAAACTCGCCGAATGGCTCAAAACGCAGCTCTGGCCAAAATATTTACAGCTCATATCGTACTGGCGCGTATGTTTACTCAGACCCGCGCCGGCGAGAGACATCTACATTCCGATTGGCTGGCGGTCGTTCGCAGCCGAAACACTCCTGGCTCATTTGCATCGAGTTGAGCTGTTTTCAACTCTCATTTACAGATTTGAAGCTATCGCTCACAACGTACAGTAAGACTGTGTTAAAACTAAGTATGCGATTTGGAACGCAGCCTAAGACTCTCCTGTGTTCCAGGTGCCGGCACTACTTCTGTGAGACCTGCGCCCTGCAGCATTACCGCAAGTCGCAGCGCTGCTACGTGTGCAACACCCAGACCAACGGCGTCTTCAACCCCGCTAAAGGTGAGCCACAACCCCCCCCACCACCCCCCCAACACATGGGTCGATACTCTGGGGGAAGGCACGGAGGATCAGTGATGAACGACCATTTCTCGTTGCTTTCAGAGTTGATGGCGAAGATCCAGAAACAGCAGGCCTTACTGGACCAGCCGCCGTCCGAGGAGGACGACTAGCCCCTGCTCCCACGTCCCCAACCCGTCCGTGTTCCGTCTGTACCCGTCTGTATGTCTGTACCCGTCTGTCCTCTTGACTGTTTTTGAATAAAGTGATATTTTTTCCATTACCAACTGCCTTGTTTACTGAACCGAAGGATTGAATGGAACCGTTTTCAGTTTGTTTTTTTCTACATTTTAATAAACAAGTGAACTTTTATCCGGTGTGACATTTAGCAAAAAACATTCTTTGACTTTTTTTCTTCTTCTTCTTCTGCTGCTGCTGAAGTGTACATGCGAACCAGAAAAACAAAAAAACGAGCACCATAGTGACATTCACGTTTGACGTATTGCGACACGGCATTCATGAAACGCACCCCGTCCCTCATTATACATCCTCAGGCCTCCTGAGCCGGTCGCTAGAGGGACGGGCCGCGTTGTAACAGACGTGGATCCGCAGGGGGAGAGGAAAATACTGGAGAACGAACCGGAGCTCCGCTGTAAACGAGTAGTGAGCCTTTGCAAGGCCGACGCTAAAACCAGGAGTGTCTCGCCCCACCGCCAACACACACACACACCGCAGAGTCTATAAGTGCAGAAAGCGATTAGCCAATGAGAGGTAGCATCCACCTTCTGACCAGTCAGCAGCCTCGTCTGACGACTCTGTTCGTCGTGAGCATCTCCAAACTAAGACTCCAAGCCGCCGGTTAACACTTAAAGCATCCGCTGTCAAACAAGGAGCGCTCGGTTAGGAGCGGGCACTACATGGACCCCAAACGGTGTCGCTCCGCACACCAACGGTAGAGCAGAAATACATCGGAGACCCCCCCCCCCCTCCCAATGTGGCGGAGGTCTTCACTGGTCAGTTCACTGTGGAATTATGTACATCAGAAAAACTAGTTTCAACCCGAGGACTGGTTGAAAGTGAGGCCGGTCCGGGAACCGGCGCCTCCACTCCCCGGGTCGTCGTCCATGCGTCTGCGTCGGCGCCGGTCAGAAGTCCCAGTCGTCCACCTCCAGGTGGCTGAGGCCCGACTCCAGGCTGGACAGCCCCGCCGTGGAGCCCTGGGCCTGGGGGCCGTCGAAGGAGGTGATGGGGGTCAGGGGCCGGAAGAGCTCGGGCAGCGCCTCCGACGGACGCCTCTTGATCTGGGGCAAACATTCGAAATACATTTTAAGATTTTAAATAATAAAAAAAAAGACTGAAGGGGATTCAGTTGAGGAGTGCAGGGGATCTGTCACACCAAAATTGTACCGGGGGCGAAAGTTGCACCGCCTACGTAATCCGGGTTTGAAATTACCAAACCTGCCTGGCAACTGATGATCGCGATCGTCCGTTGCCTGGCAACGGACGATCGCGTCGAACGATGACGTCTATTATCTAAATTAAATCAGCATAAGCTAGCTAGACTACGATACACTTTAAACACTCAGTTTACTTGCTAAATTCAATAAAATACAAATATAAAGTAGAAAAAAGTGTTATCTGTATTATGTTATTTCGTCTTGATGAGAGCAAAGGTTTTTTTTAAACTGCCTGGCAACGGACGATCCCGTCGATCGATGACGTAATGTTTCGACGCGGATAACGTAGGCGGTACATATTTCGCCCCGGTTCATTTTGGTGTGACAGTGCCAGAAGCTGGTGACGGTTAGGATAGCGGTAGCCGACGGTAGCATGTTGCGTCGTACATGTGGTCTACACACCTGTTTGAAGAAGGGATGGCCGATGAGCGTGGTGGCCGACGGTCTGAAAGAGAAAGGGGTTCATTTTATGTAACCAGTCATTTGTACAATCTGAGAAGAGAAAAAAAAAAAAAAAAACAGGAAGTACACCAATCAGCAAGACTCCCATTATCGTAAATCCTGGAGAAAATGTAATCCTAGATTTCCTGCATCACCGTCGCCAACTAGTGGCTAGGAACAGCATCAGTTTGATGTGCCTGGAGACATGCATGTCGTCGCCACACAATCACTGTGTTCCTCCAGCCTACACCTCCCAGCCCTCTCCTCCTCCTCCTCCTCCTCCTCCTCCAACCCTCCCCAGATCCTCCTCCTCCTCCCATCTCCTCCACAGAGTCTCCTCCTCCTCCTCCTCTCTCCTCCCCCCCTCCCCCTCCCCCCCCCCCTCCCCCTCACCTCTTCTCGGGCTCCCTCTGCAGGCAGAGCTCCACGAAGGCGTGGAACTGCGGCGACAGGGTGCGGCTGTAGGGGTGCCCCCCCGCCGAGGAGGAGGCCGTGGAGGGGTCCCCGTTGGAGTGGCGGGCCCCGCAGGCCCCGGGGCCCTCGCAGATGCCCGAGTCGGCCCCGGAGCGCGAGGGCTTCATGGAGAGCTCCTCGGGGGGGATGGTGGTGGAGTCCAGCAGGCAGGGCACCGTGCCGTTCAGCTTCTCCAGCAGCATCTGGGGGGAGAGGGGGAAGGAGGAGGGGAGGGGGTGAGGAGGGAGGAGAGGGGTGAGGAGGGGGGAGGGGTGAGGAGGGGGGGGAGAGAGGAGGGGGGGGAGGGGTGAGGAGGGAGGTGAGGAGGGGGGGGAGGGGTGAGGAGGGGGGGAGGAGGGAGTAGGGGGTGAGGAGAGGGGGAGTGGAGGGGTGGAGGAAGGAGGGGGTGAGGAGGAGGGGGAGGGGGTAGGGGGAGGGGGTGAGGAGGGGGGAGGAGGGAGGAGGGGGGGGGGGGGGAGGGGAGGTACGATTAGGTGTGGGTTTAGGTGTGGTTGAGTCGGGTTGAGTGGGGTTAGGTGGTGTAATGTGTGGTTAGGTGGGGCAGGCGGGGTTTAGGTGGAGGTCAATTGTAGTCAGTTGGGGTTAGGTGAGGTTAGGTGTGTTAAGTTGTAGTCAGGTGGGTTAGGTGTGTTAAGTTGTAGTCAGGTGGGTTAGGTGTGTTAAGTTGTAGTCAGGAGGGTTAGGTGGTGCCGGTCCACCCCATGACCCCCCCCTTCTCTCCCTGCCTCCCTCTGCACATTAATCTACACCCTAGTGATTATTTACAGCACACAACGCCGCTGTTGTACAGAGTAGCCCTTTGGAGGTCAAAAACACCTTTTCTGGGTTATGCACGAAATGTAATCATAAGAACATAATCACTGTTGAGAAGTATGTGAGGAAATACTGCCAAGCTGCATAAGTTAAGCATGAGGCCAACGTTATAGTAAACAAAGTACATTTATAAAAGGTATAGCTTCAAATAAAGACCACATGTTACATGTTGAACTCAGAGTGACGGGTCAATTCTGTAGACCACATGAGATCTGTGGGTTTAACAGGTCACCTGCTACAGCCATGAACTCTGACCTCTACAGCCACAGCAAAATAAAGAAGCCTCTTCTCACCTGTGTTGCGGGCATGTCTTTGAAGGGCACGTGTCCGTTGGCCAGCTCACAGGCCGTGATGCCCAGGCTGTAGATGTCCGAGCGGAAGTCGTAGCCCTGCAGGTTCTGCAGAGGAAGAGACACAACACAAACGCTCACACACGACCGGCCACCCTCTCACACTCTTCCTCAATCGAAGATCTTATATTATTGCCTCAATGTTTTTCCTGAATGTATGTATGTCAATTTTATGGCCGCCATTGCACTCATGATCATCCCTGGGAGGAGGGGTCCCCCACTCTGAAGGAGGGATCCCCCACTCTGAAGGAGGGCTCCCCCACTCTGAAGGAGGGTTCCCCCACTCTGAAGGAGGGATCCCCCACTCTGAAGGAGGGATCCCCCACTCTGCGTTCCTTCTCACGATTTTTTTCTTGCCCTCTGGGAGGCTAGGGTTAGGGGGGGGGTCATGAAAACACGGCCTGTTCAGCCCTTGGGACTGTAACTGTGAGAATATTGAAAACCAAGGATGTTTGTTTGGAGCTACAAGCATTCAGAGGAAAGCAACTGTGTGTTTGTGTGGCGTTGTGGTGTGTCTCCTCTAGCGGTGAGGGGTGAGGGGTGAGAATGGGGGGGGGGGGGGGGGGGTCGTCCAGTACCTGCTGCAGCACCTCGGGGCTGAGCCAGGGCAGGACCTTGACGCTGTAGGGGGGGAAGTCGTGGACCACCTTGGCCCGCTGGCCGTGGCGGATCAGGCTGAAGATGCTCCTCAGTCCCGACATGCACACCTGGCCGTCGGCCGCGATCAGCACGTGGCTCGCCTTCACACTCCTGGAAGCGCACACGCAGGCGCACACACACACACGCAGACACGACACACACACACACACAAAGACAGACTCATACAAAAGACAGACACACACAGAGACACAGACACACACAGTCAGAGAAAGAGACATACACAGAAAGACAGAGACAAACACACACACACACACACACACACACACACAAAGAAAGACACACACAAGCTTAGATCCCCTTCCTCTCCTCAGCTCCCTCAAGAGGGGCAGCACCCACTGACGCCCCCTACAGGCCGTTCCTCACCGGTGCACGTAGCCCATGTGGTGGATGTACTCCAGCGCCTTGAGCATGCCCAGCAGGATGTAGGCGATGGCTAGCTCGCTCATACCGTCCATGAAGTGGGAGCTGATCAGGTCTCGGGCGGAGCCTGGGACGCGAGGGGACAGAACAACAGCGGTGTGTTGGAGAATAGTTTGAAATCGAAGAGCCCTTGAGAGTCATGCAGAATTTGTTTCAGTTGGATGTTTAAAGTTCCTTTACAGTGCTCCAAGGAAAAAAACTGTTCTAATCTCTTTAAGAAACATATATAATAAATATACTAAAGATGTTATTGTCCTTTTTATTATAATGCCCTTTCAAATGTATCAGTTACAGCTGCTGTTCCTGCCCAACTTAAACCTGCCAATTATAAAGAGGTTGTAGGGCAAACAGATCGCTTAAAACATAAATATGAGGCCATCAGTATCACAACATCCATTCTGTTCAACAGCGTCCAATGGTCTCCCTCCCTGCTCCCTCCCTCCCTCCCTCCTCCGTCTCTCCCTCCCTCCTTCCCCCCTCCCTCTCTCTCTCTCCTCCCTCCCTCCCTCTTACCATAGGCCATAAAGGGGTTGATGATCCACAGCTCATTTTGTGCTATGAAGATGCTCCTGTAGGGAAGAATACTGGGGTGGTGGAACAGCTTGGACACCAGCAGCTCCCCCTGCGGCAGACAACAGGAAGAGGAAGA
Source organism: Gadus chalcogrammus (assembly GCF_026213295.1). NCBI lineage: Eukaryota > Metazoa > Chordata > Actinopteri > Gadiformes > Gadidae > Gadus > Gadus chalcogrammus. Next base: position 1,977,792 of record NC_079413.1, on the reverse strand, counting down.
GGACGACGACATAACAGGAAGAGGACACAGGAGGAAGAGGCAGAGGACACAGCAGGAAGAGGAAGAGGACACAACGGTATTATAGCTCAGCTTTACGTCACGTCTCAGACATTAGAGAGGGGAATGGATAGGACTATGTGTGACAGTAGTGGACACACTACTGCGTGTCGAGTGACTCGGAACGGAAGAGAGGAGTACATGGGTTGGATGAGGGTGTTTTGTAATGTGGGGGGAGTCTATGAGGAGGAGAGGGAGGGGCATAAGGGAGGGGGAGGGGCATGAGAGTGGGGTGGAGTCTCCCAGGGCCTGGTTCTTATCCAAATGTACACTTAGAGAGTCAATGAAGACCACGACGCCTGGAGCAGTGTGAGGCAGTGAGACGGGTGGAGCAGTGAGACAGGTGGAGCAGTGGGACAGGTGGAGCAGTGAGACAGGTGGAGCAGTGGGACAGACCTGCAGGAAGGCCACCATCTCATTGGTGCAGGACTCCAGGGCGATGCGGCGGATGGCCACGTGTTCCCCGGTGGGCTTGTAGCGGGCCAGGTTCACGGTCATCAGGTCCTCCAGGCCCTGACCTGAGAGAGAGAGAGAGAGAGAGAGAGAGAGAGAGAGAGAGAGAGAGAGAGAGAGAGAGAGAGAGAGAGAGAGAGAGAGAGAGAGAGAGAGAGAGAGAGAGAGAGAGAGAGAGAGAGAGAGAGAGAGAGAGAGAGAGAGAGAGAGAGAGAGAGAGAGAGAGAGAGAGAGAGAGAGAGAGAGAGAGAGAGAGAGAGAGAGAGAGATTACTAAAACTACAACTTTCACCTCTCCATTCCAACTGTTGTGTGTTAAAGTAATAAGGTGTACCTTCTAGCTGCTATTCTAAACTCATTGGGTTACATCTCTACCACTTTATTTTCTACTGCATTAAAAGCGCCTGTGTGCATTGCAAAGCATTCATTTAAAAATAAAACACACTGAAACTTTTGCAACCAAACAGTCTTCAGACAAGCGGCATCCATCAATCACATTTATGTATGTAGATTATGTCTGCTGTGTCTGTCCCTTTTCCTAAAAAGTTTGTTAATTAGCCGCTTTTTAATTTAAGTATATTTTAATTAAGTTTAAATGTCGTGTGTAACGAAGGATGGATGAACACAACCCTACATTTAGTTGCTGCATTTCTGCTTCTGTCCCACTTTAGATCAAGGTGTAAATTCTGTCAGACGTTTTACAATGACAATGTAACATGAATAACATTGTATTATAAAATGTAAAATGTAAAGTCTGACATGGATTCTATCTGTGATATTTGTGTCTACATGCATTGTGCGCACGAGGGGGGGGGGGGGGGGGGCGGCATCTCCCTCCCTCCTCCTCCCTCTCTCCCTCCCTCCTCCTCACCGATGACGGTCAGCAGCTCGTAGGCGGAGCTGTCGGGCTGGAAGCTGGCCATGGTGTCCCAGCGGGCGAGCGAGGTCAGACTGCCTCTGCTGTCCTCATGGGCCTGTGGGGCGGGGCGAGAGAGGGGTCAGAGCTGTCGTCCGGGGCCGGGCCTCAAGGCCAACGTGGGCTCAGGCTCAATAAGGCATGTGATCGGGACCAAAGCACGGGACAGACGCTTCTGTGCAGACTGCTGGGAGGCAGAGCTGGGCAATATATAGCGACAATGGTGGTGGTGGAGCCATGGTGGTTGGGAGGTAGTAATGACGGTAGATGGCCCGTTAACAACTGGGAGAGGCAGTTGTTTCTGTGGATAGGATGCCGACACTCGCGTTGAACCGGAAGGGGTGCACAACATTGGTGCACGAGATAATTGATCTGCCAAGCTTCGTATCAATAGAAACAAGTTAATAACATCTGGTGTCATTTCACTGTGAAGACATTGACTGTATATATTGCCCAGCAGCACTTTATGGAGCGAGACAAATATAAGTTGAATCCTATGTTACCTGGAAACACTCAGTCGATGTTATGTCCAATATCACATGCAGGTTTAATGGTCGTTCGACAACATGGAAACGTTGGTGTGTGTGTGTTTCAGTGTGAGACACAGTGCACTTTCCAAAGACACAACAAAACGGTGTTAAAAGTGTTAAGGCAAAACTGTAGTGGAACATCACATCACAAATGGTGAACTACATCACGTAAGATCTAAAGAAAATAAATGCTGTTACAAACAGTATGGCAGTAGTACCATCTTTGCGGAGATGAATGGGACCTATGATGCTAATAAGCTAGTTCAGCGCTCTGGGAATCTTACGAGTGTTTCAAGCACGGTATTTGCCTTTTTTATACTGTCCAGTGACCTCTGGCTTTTTACTGTGGAAACTTTCTCGGACAAACCAAACAATTCAGCAGCAGCCCGGAGATCCACTCCATCTCTTTTAATGGACTGTATATTCTAACTATACTGTGGATAATATACACATGTTCACATGGGTAAGGTGCATCAGCAGTCAGTGGAACATCTACTTATTTGCCACGACATTGTTCTGTTCCTGAGCTCCGGTGTCGGAGAACGGTGCCATGGCATGCTTCACTTTGCTGGAGCACAGTGAAAGACGAGCCATACACGGTGCACACTGCACAGGTCTAGGACCTCGGTGTGATAATAGACCTCCGAAAACAACGTTACTAGACCAGAATCATTAATAAAATGAAAAAACATGATGACAGCATCATGCCTTCAAGAGAACTCTTGTTTTTACTACACCGTATGAATTGTCAAATAAAAAAACCTAAAGCAATATTTTGGGGTAGGAGTTGAACCCTGGTTGTCTCGAGGTAGACCCAGTGTCCGTCCACAAGGGGGAATTAAAGACCTGGTACTTATGTAAAACGTGTTTGCACCGTTACGTCATTGGGCCGGGACTTGGTTTCTCCGTCATTCCGATTTGAAAAGCAAATTTTTCCCCCGAAACGTAGTTCATGTTGTTGATCGCCTGGGCAACATTTGGTTTTCCTTACACTGTGATCAATTTCATTAAGCCACATTCTGACCAGAACAGTCAACGCAGTGCTAAGAAAAAAAAAAACAATAACAATTCAAAACGATAACACAAATAATTCTGGCTAATCAGTCTTATCGTTCATCCCCTAATATGACACCCATCATCACTGGCCCCTTCCACCCCATTCAACTGTCTCTGCATCTGGCCAATCAGAAGTCTCCCTAAATGAAGAGGCGGGACTTCCACCTGGGGAGTTCGCCTTTAAGTCAGAAGCTCATGCATGAAGGTGCCACAGCATTGAGAATGGTGAGTTGTACCACATACACAACACACACGAATGCGTACATTAGTACATACACACGATAACACTGCATGGTGGGCACACATTCACACATGCACGTGGACGGGGGGGGGGGCGGGGGGGGGGGGGGGAGCCGTGGCCTCAAGGCCACACTTACTTTCCTGAGGGAGTATCCCTGAGCTTGCTCTGGGATAGAAAAGCCCACATCAATGACATCAGAACACCCAACAAATAAAACAAACAGGAACAGCTTTGGTTTAGCATCTGTGAGTGTCTGCGGGAGGTCGACCCCGGTTCCGGGATTCGCCTGCACCGTGTGCTTTTATAAAACAATGTTTTAGACGTGTAAGCAGACAATAGCAAGAGTTTGCCAACACTGTGAAATTAAAGTGGATGCTTATTTGCGTGTTAGGGCTTCCGACTTTATCCTTGCAGCCCAAAAAAATGTGCGGCTATGACAATTGTTCAATCTGTGGGCCCAAGTAACGTGAATGATTTCTTTGTTAAATCCCTCGATTCATGTCGATTCCTGATTCAGTATGATGTCATGAATCGGACGAAGCGAAGCGGGGACATGAATCCGACCTGCGTCGCAGCATGCAGCCGTGAGCATACAGAACAGCAGGGAATGGAAATGAGGCAAAGCTTGCACTAAGAATAGGCCAGCCGATGACATATTTCTAAACGCCTAACCTTGACGATAGATTAGGTTACAATATTAATTTCCCCATCATCATTTTGTTGTAAAAATACCATGCGTTTAATTCTTTATCAAATAATCAACTTTATATTCTACCATAAGTTTATACAAACATTAGGATATACATATCATAATCATTATTCACACTACCATTTGACCTCCTAGCACACTTTCTTGTATATTTATTCATATTCATCACATTTCCCTTGACACTAAAAATAGTTATAGGGAGGTGCCGTATCAAATATTATGTATTCATTATTGGTAGTATTACTTTGTATAGAAATAAATGCACTAGCAAAATACCTAAATGTGCAAAGCCAATGCATACAGTAGGTCAATAGGATTCCATCACATGCCATCAATAAACTACAACTTCTATAGGAAAAATATGACCAACAGCCAACCAAGGAGGAACAAAAAGCAGCCACACATTTTTGAGCCCTATTTTCTTCCCCACAATGGCAATAAGGGTAACTGCCACTGCTAAGACGTATGGGTTGAATGGAAATAAAACCGCTCGAGCCAAAATGCTTGCAATAGCTGTTGCATTAAAGAGCAAAGAAAAGAGCTATACTTTTAGGTCATTTTTGTTGTCAGGTTAGTGGTACACTCTTAAGTAAATGTGTGTTATACCTATGTGCAATTTGGTGGTTATAATACAACTTAATGTGGCAGTAGATTGTAACCTGGCTTGCATTGAAACCTCACCTCCAAATAACTCCAAATCCCTCAGGCTCTCCACACTCAACTTTTCTGTTACCCAACGCTGACAGACAGAGAGAAGGTGAAAAACACACATGGAAAAAAGAGAGAAAATACAGAGAGTACAATGAGGGAGGGCCGCACATAACGGTAACCACATTTGAAACCCTGAACCAAAGACCACCCAGCTTGAAGATGTTTTCGCCACATTTAGAAAAAATTAACAAGGTAACATCCAATGTAAATAACCTGGTAAGGACACCAGTTGGTTTAGGCGTGATGGTGAGAAATGCTCTACTGAAGCATGAGAGAGAAGGAAATCATTTCTCTGTTGACAAGCAAAATTCCAGATCAACTTACAAGAAAAGACATGGATCCGGTCGACTGTGAAACCTATAGTTTCAAAAACTCATCCGGAGAATATCTGCAGAGAAAAGTATAACCACCGTGAGACAGAACAGTAGAATTCACTCTGTCAGACTTTCACCCTTTAAAACGTGCAAAATATAGAGTGCTTGAGGTGAGATAGCTGACACGGAAATGCATTATTGTTTCTGAGTTAGGATTAGGAAATGATGAATTCAGAGGTCCGCTTTAAATACCCTCTCGTCAGCTCTCCTAATATCACTAGTGTTATGATGAAATCAAATGCCATTTCAGAGGGCTTGTACGTTCTGACGTCACAACTCAATGGCTGCTGCCATTTTGAAAGCACAGGAACAATTTGCATGTTAGATATTGTGTTGATGTTTTTTTGGTCACTTTTTAGATATCAATCTCATAATGAGTTTTAATTATGGTAATGCATTGTTGTGCTCGAAACTGCCACACAGTTTATCATGCAAGATCCGGCAAATCAATCTCTTTATCACCGTGAGGTGACGGACGGTATATTCAGTTGATTTAAGATCTGACAGTACACTACAACTCCTCTCAAAATGGCGGAGTAGCACCACCACCAAAACATCCCATGATGCATTCCGATGTAAAAGCCCTATATATTCACATAATTCCTGTTAATTAACGGCTTACACTTCAATGGGTGCAAATAATACGTTATATATAGTTATATCGCAATATAGTTACGCACCTGACGATGCGATACGTGTCTGTTACCCTCTTCTCGATGCTGTGGTCCACATCTGATGATTGGTCCGAGAACCTACCCACACTGTCCCTAGACATACAGGGCAGAAACAGTTTGAATTACTTTGATTATTAATTCCAAAGCTCGGGTTTAAAGATACTGTAAATCGACTCGCCGTGTGGTTTAAAGTGCGGCTACGGCCAGACGTTAGCTAGCTCATGTAAATCTAATTATCGCCTACAAAAACGGGATGTTTTGATCCACCGACTACATACCCGGGGTATACTGTTCGCATTAATATCCTTTCGAGCTCTTCAATGTAAATTCTAAGTGTATAATAAAGCGTATTTGTGGATGATAAAGCACTAGGTGGCCATCGCTCCTGGACGTGTTGACAGTCCGCGACGCGCTGGCTCTGATTGGCTCCGCGTCCCGCGTTGCCAGATTGGGCCAGATTTCCAGCCTATCTGGCAATACTGGCTGCAGCGAAATCTAGCCCAATCTGGCAACACTGGCCGCGTCGCGTTGGAGCAACGTCATGACGCAGACTGATGACGCACAGCTCCATTTAGGGTCGAATTGAAAACACGTCTTTGGGGTCAGAAAAAAGGTAAATATGTACGGCCCTTAATGTGATGTTAACATTTAGTGCGCACACAGCCTATGATAAACGGTCCTGGTTTCCAGAAGTAACCTTTAATGGGTCTCATGTGTGTGTTAGCTCGGCTACCTTTAGCACACCTAGCCTTAGCCCGCCCACCGTCTCGGTGCTTGTCCGGTTTGCGGCCTTAAATTATAAAACGTCCTGTGTTAATCTATGGCTGATTGCCAATGCATATCACCATTAAACGTGTTGTCTTTACGACCTCCTCACAACCCGAGCTGATCGATGAGTTAAACTGGACTAACTGCCAGTGGTAGCAGCTCAATGCTAACGGCTACATACTCTGAGCACTGACGGATGCTGTTGGATGACAACAATCGGATGCGCGTGTCGTCGTATTTTAAAACTGCGTGTCTGAAACATGTGGCCTGCTCTCCTCATTCACTGTTCCTCCACAGCTGAACCATGAACTGGAATAAAGGTGGGCCAAGTGGCAAGCGAGGTTTTGGGTTCGGGGGGTTTGCTCTCGGGGGACTGGGAGCCGGAGGAGGCGGAGGTGGAGGAGGGAAAAAAGAAGAGCCCAGGCTGCCCCACAACTCCCACACGTCGTTCGTTCCGGCAGGATCCGCTAGTGGATACGGCAAGAACCAGCAGCTCCCCTCGTTTTACAAAATCGGAACCAAAAGAGCAAATTTCGACGAAGAGAATGCGTGAGTACACTTCATCCTGAGTCTTCGTCTTCCTCTTATTTATTTATTCACACGCACTCCCTCAACATCCATGCGGTTCATGCGTCTCGATTCTCTGCTTCCTTCAGGTATTTTGAAGATGACGAGGAGGAGGCCGGGAGCGGTGTGGATCTGCCGTACATACCGGCCGAGAACTCCCCGACCAGGCAGCAGATGCAGCCGGGCGGGGGCTCCGACAGCGAGGACGACCCCCTGGATGCTTTCATGGCAGAGGTTGAGGTGAGATGGCGGCTGACGCAGAGACCAAATACACTGTTTGTGTTTTTCCCTCCGATGGTCTTAACTTTAGGGTGATTCTCTGTTTCAGAGCCAAGCCGCCAAAGACATGAGGAAGCTGGAGGAGAAGGAAAAGGAGAAGAACGCTGACAAGTAAGACTTTGTTATGTGGCCTTGTTCCATTTTAACTGTAGGTCCTTGTGCGAGTGCACACTATGCACTTTACACTACTTTAAACCGGCACGTTGTTCTTTTTTTGCTGCAGCCATCACTTTTGTTTTTAAACGATTTAACTAACGGATTATAACAAAGTTATCCATTAAGACATTTAGTGGATGGCTTTGATTTGACCTCGCCTTTTCAAATAGTTTCAAACAAAAGTAATGGCTGAAATGAAAAATGTGCAACGTGTAGGGTTAAAAGATATATATAAACACAATGGAAATAAGACCTGATTCAATTCTCATTTTGGGACTCAAACAAAAAGTATTGCTTCTACATTGGGCATTGTCATATAAAGCTGTTTGGAAGCATTTCTTTAACATCTGGCCTAAAAGCATCACACATGCCAAACCATGTAAATATACGTTGTACACATTTGTAGAACAGTTGTATCATGGGAGAAAGTGAGGGGGTGAGGGGTGCCATGGGTCTCTGAACAGGTCGCAGGGATGTTTTTTTCCGCTTGTCTTTCCAGGGGTATTCGCGATGACATTGAAGAAGAAGATGAACAAGTGAGTGAGCCGTCCAAAGTCCTCAACGCAACGCATGTCATTTAAACCAGAGGTGTCACTGTCCTTCCAGCCCCCTCCCCATACTGATATTCATGTTACGTGCTACTCCTGGGGGATTTCCTTAACGACGGCCTCTTTATCTTTTTCCTTTGTATATTCTCTGCATTGGTAAACAATGGCTTTTGGAAGTACTGATAATTATTCTGCCCTTGGTCCTGAAATTGATTTCCGACTAGTTGTGTGTGTGTGAGTGCACTGCCTGGCCTGTCCCCGCGTCGTGCTGAGCAGGGAACCTGGGCGCTGGCTAATGCACCCTGCTGTGCTCTGTGCAGGAAGCTTATTTCCGCTACATGGCAGAGAACCCCAACGCGGGCCTGAGTCTGGAGGACGAGGATGACCAAATCGACTACGACAGCGATGGCAACCCCATCCCTCCGACCACCAAGAAGATCATCTTGCCGCTCCCGCCCATAGACCACTCGGAGGTGACCCTTGAGCCCCTGGCCCGACCTCTGTTCCCTCGGAGCGCAGGAGACTTTTTGTAAAACTTTTGATGTACAACGCGTCTGTTAACACTCTGTTACAGTTCGGCAATATCGACAAGATGTGCTCTGCATTTTTCCTACACATTATTGGTCCCAATGTTTTCGTGTTGAAGTGAATCCTTTTATTCCCGGTGTTTAAAAAGAAAGTTTGAGTCTCTTTTTTTTTAGATTGCCAAAAAACTTGTCCGTCTCTTTGGTAGATTGACTATCCGCCGTTCGAGAGGAACTTCTACAACGAGCACGAAGAGCTCCACGGCCTGAACCCCATCCAGGTGTCGGAGCTCAGACACAAGCTGAACCTGCGGGTGAGTCAGATCTTCCCGCACACGCACAGCGCAGACTTCCATTCCTTAAGCACTTGAGTATCTTTGCACTGTGCTGACGATGGTTTCAGGTGTTCATGCATACATCTCTCCTCGTCCTTGGCCTGTCCCTTCAATTCAATTTTATTTGTATAGCCCTTAATCACCTTTACAGTCTCCAAGGGCTTAACAGGCCAACTATTTATAAGACCCCCCTTGACCCAAGCCCCCACAAGGGCAAGAAAAAACTCCCTTAAATCAGCAAGGAAGAAATCTTGAGAAGAAACGCATAGTAGGGGATCCCTCCTTCAAGGCTTGGTCAGGAGTGCCATGGGGGCCATAATTGCCGTATAGGTTAATGCATGCAAAACACTTAAAATTTATGATGGGATGCTGGCTGGTGAAAAGAGTCCGGGCATCAAGTCGCAGTCACCGCAACACGCTAGAACAGACATAAACATAGTGAATTAGAAGGAAAAAAGGTACATGGTGGAAATGTATACTGCTATTCATTTAGTAACTGCATTAACAAAAGCACAAACAAACACACAGTGGTCTTCGCAATCGCACCTGTATCGTTTTCACCTTCCTCACCGCCACCCTTCCTCCCCTCCTCTCTTCTAGGTGTCCGGGGCCGTCCCACCCAAGCCGTCCACGAGCTTCGCCCACTTTGGGTTTGACGAGCAGCTCATGCACCAGATCAGGAAGTCGGAGTACACGAAGCCCACTCCTATTCAGTGCCAGGTACTGTGTGAACGCACTCTATCCTCAGTTTGGGTTTTGGTCTTACCGCTAAATTCATATGAAATGTGCAAATTAGAGTTATTCAAGAGGCTAACATTAATGGGTTGTAGATATGATTTCAGAGTTGGAAAGAGAGAGAAGGCAAAAGAGCTACATTAGAAGACTTTAAAAATAGAATTAATGTGAATGACGAGGAAGATGGATTCCCCGATCCTTCAGGGAAAAGGACGCATGACTGGTCAGAAATAGCTTGGAGCATTCTAAAATAAAAAGTGGGTCTTAAAGGGGCAGGCACAGTGAGAGAGAGAGACAGATATTCAAACATTCATCTGACTAATGGCAGGCAGACGGCGATGACCAATCTAAAAAAGCAGATTACACTCAAACTATCGCTCTTTAATCTTGCCTAAAGTACCCTTTTAGATTCATGAAATGGAGTGTCCACAATAAATACCGTCTGCTCGTTGGCTCTGTTCCCTCGTGGCGGTCACAGGGCGTGCCCATCGCGCTGGCCGGTCGCGACATGATCGGCATCGCCAAGACGGGCAGCGGTAAGACGGCGGCCTTCATCTGGCCCATGCTGGTGCACATCATGGACCAGAAGGAGCTGGAGCCCGGAGACGGCCCCATCGCCATCATCGTGTGCCCCACCAGGGAGCTGTGTCAGCAGGTAGGGACCACCGAGAGAGGCCTCTGGAGGTGTGTATCAAGGCACTCGCTGTGTTTCTTTTTTCTCTGGATGCTTGGATGCCTAAAGGCCTTCATGAGCTAATGACAGCTACAGTAGCGTCATGGCCTTTTTATTCTTCTTTAGCAAAATCCGGCTGTCAATATTTTTTCCACAATATTTCTTTAATGACCACGTAACAACTAATGTTTAAGTAGGGGGAAGCTATGATACATATATTTTTTTTAAATAAACCGAATTGCAACCAACCTATAAACTCATTCTTATTGTTAAATATAATTAATATATTTACAAATAAATCCAAAAATGGCTAACAAAAAAATAAGTAATATTGTTTGCATGGTTGAGTGCAGTGCTGCCAGTCATCCAGCAGGGGCGCTGTGCCACAGCCTGTATGCTGCATGTAAGGGAAACACTGGATCAGTCCCAAGAGGGCGCTGTTGAAGAGCCTCCCTGTTGTCTGTCCGTCCGTCCCCAGATCCACACGGAGTGCAAGCGCTTCGGGAAGGCCTACTCCCTGCGCTCAGTGGCGGTGTACGGCGGGGGCAGCATGTGGGAGCAGGCCAAAGCTCTGCAGGAGGGGGCCGAGATCGTGGTCTGCACCCCGGTAAGCTGAGGGGGGGGGGGTTGAAGACTCTTACTGGTACCGGTGATGACGGCATCATGACTCTCCTGGCTTCACCAAGAACATAAACGGTCGCTATAATTGGTCATAATTACTTTGTCGTTCCGTTTCTGCCGTAGAGCTTTTAGCGGAAGTCGTCACCGTGAATGTAACCAAAGCAAACAGTAATTGTTGACTCACCATACACACAAACACGCGTACGTCACACAACTCCCCATCACGAAGGACCAAAGAATCGGCACCCAAAAGTCTTTCTGAGGAATTAAATCGGATGTTTGGGTGAAGCCAGGAGATGTTTAATCACCCTGATCCAGTACAGTTCCTTCCTTTTAGTTCCTGTACTGATTTGAAATGCACGAACAGCGGGTGCTCATCACGGTGTCTGTTCTGCCATCGGCGCCCCCCCCCCCCTCCACAGGGCCGGCTGATCGACCACGTGAAGAAGAAGGCCACATCGCTGCAGAGGGTCTCCTACCTGGTGTTCGACGAGGCCGACCGCATGTTCGACATGGGCTTCGGTGGGTTGGCGCCGCCGGCACGGCCATACACCTACACTCATCTCCTCGAATTACCTTCAATACATTTTTCATTACAGTTCCTCTTATACCTGGAGCAGGGTGTCCGCGCATCCTTAATAAGTCTTAAAAAGTCTTAAATTCATGTTTCTAAATGTATGGCCTTGAAAAGTCTCAAATTCGTTACAAATTTCATATGCTGGTCTTAAATACTGTAACACAAGGTCTTCAATTTGTCGGGGCAGGACTATTTTTATTTGTATTTTTCTCGTGGGACTTTTCAGGAAGGACATGTAGAGAGGTTTCTTTCTTGCTATCTGCATATATAAACGATTATCTGCGTGCTCGCTAACTAGTCTGCGACAATGGGTAGGTGAATGAGTCTCATTGAGTGACACACGTGCTATGCTTGGGTTTTAATACAGCGGGATTCATTCAAGGTGGTATTAAAAAGTCTTAAATTTGACTTGCTGAAACCTGCAGATACCCTAACCTTGAGGCTAAGTGTGCTAACGCTAGCCGAGCTAACGCACATGAGCCCAATTACAGTTTCCTTCTGCACACTGGGCTGTTAATCAGAGGCTGCGTACAGACTACATGTTTGCATCAAATAACGGCCCTTACATTTTGCCCCTTTTTTTCAACAGAGTATCAAGTGAGATCCGTCGCGAGCCACGTCCGTCCAGACAGACAGAGTGAGTGACCGTCTGCTGAGGTCTTTGTGTTTCACTGGAGCGGAGGCGTCTGCCCCAGTTGATCCGTCAATCTGAGCCGCGTTTGAATCTGCCCCCCCCCTCCAACAGCGCTCCTGTTCAGCGCCACCTTCCGCAAGAAGATTGAGAGGCTGGCCCGCGACATCCTGACGGACCCCATTCGTGTGGTGCAGGGGGACATCGGCGAGGTAGGGATTGATTGACATAAATAGTCAGGGATGACACCATAAAGCCCGAAGGCTTAATTCCATTGTGGTCTCTGTGTGGCAGGAGAAAAGGGCAAGTAGCAGCAAATCATGCATCAATCATTCAAATAAATTACACAACTTCACACACGTAACAATGATCGTAAATAAGACATGCCTAAGATTGGCGTCTTAGCCCAACTGAAACTCAAACTCCATGTACTTCAGAGTGTTCTGCAGGAGTCGGTAAGCATTCAAGTCAGACATTTCAGTTGGTAAACGGTTCTCTTACAAGTGACATTATTAGTATTTGTATATACATTAAGAATAAACCATAAAAGAGAATGTACCATGTACATAATGGGTTATTCTGATTATACCACAGTTCCCAACGAGGATTATATGAGTTACTTTCATCGACCATAACATGATATTAAAATACTGTGGTGGACATTTGCATAAACACCACCACGGTTTCCTCTACCCTGCGCGCACACACACACACACACACACACACACACACACACACACACACACACACACGTGTGCAATTGATCCTTGTCGTTAAAACCTTCATCACCAACACCGTCAGCACCACTCCTCAGAACTGTAATGCGTGTGCATAGTGCACGAGGTCGAGTAGTGGTGCATAGTGCACGAGGCCGAGTAGTGATGCATCTCTCTGCGTCTCCAGGCCAACGAGGACGTGACCCAGGTGGTAGAGATGCTGCTGGGCGGGGCCGAGAAGTGGAACTGGCTGACCCGGCGGCTGGTGGAGTTCACCTCGTCGGGCTCGGTGCTCATCTTCGTCACCAAGAAGGCCAACTGCGACGAGCTGGCGGCCAACCTGATCCAGGAGGGCCACAGCCTGGGTCTCCTGCACGGGGACATGGACCAGAGCGAGAGGAACAAGGTCATCGCCGACTTCAAGAAGCAGAACCTGCCCGTCCTGGTGGCCACCGACGTGGCGGGTGGGTGACCCCCCGGAGAACTCTGAGCAGAGGAGACCGTTGTTTTTAACCCGCTACATTTCCATCGTTGCATTATGCATTAGAAGTGAGCTCTACCTGGTGAATTATGCCACCAGGTGTGAGTGTGATTCAGTCTTTACAAGCATTTGGAAAGTGCTTTTCCTGTGCTTAAGTGACTTCCCAAGTGGGCGTGTCCACCTAGATGCATGACGGATAGATGAGCAACATTTGCTACAGTAAACCGGGTAGGCTGGTAGACTGATATATCCGGCGTACATCTAGGTGGACACGCTTACTTGGGATGTCACTCAAACACGGGAAAAGGCCGATTTTCAAACGGCTTGTAACGACTAATCAGTCGCACCTGGCGGACTAATGTCGCCCCTTCTATCCGTCTGTTTGTCTCCAATCGTTTGATTGGTCCTTTCCCCTCCGTAGCTCGTGGTCTCGACATCCCGTCCATCCGCACCGTGGTGAATTACGACGTGGCGAGAGACATCGACACGCACACGCACAGGATCGGCCGAACCGGTCGCGCCGGAGAGAAGGGTGTGGCTTACACCCTCCTGACCAATAAGGATACGTCATTCGCCGGGGACCTCGTCCGGAACCTAGAGGGGGCCAATCAGAGCGTTTCGAAGGAGCTGATGGACTTGGCCATGCAGGTGAATAGGATTAATGAATTATTTGGATGAATGGCGAAAAGAGAGTGTGTGTGTGTGTGTGTGTGTGTGTGTGTGTGTGTGTGTGTGTGTGTGTGTGTGTGTGTGTGTGTGTGTGTGTGTGTGTGTGTGTGTGTGTGTGTGTGTGTGTGTGTGTGTGTGTGTGTGTGTGTGATTTTTGGTTGAATTAATTAACTTGTTGATTAACTACAAATCATACATTGAATTGTGTACACATAATATATAAACAACAAATGTGTGTTTGTGTGTGTGTGTGTGTTCTCCCGCAGAACCCCTGGTTCAGGAAGTCTCGCTTCAAGGGCGGCAAGGGGAAGAAGATGAACATTGGAGGCGGCGGTCTGGGCTACCGGGAGCGGCCGGGCCTGGGGGCCGACAGCGGGGTGAGTCTCCCGCAGCGTCCCTCGTCCTGCGGCTGCTGCTGCTGCTCACACACGGACCGAGACCCTGAGCTACGTGGGCTGAGCGCACTGCTCCAACCCGAGTTCAGCGCGTCGTCACTTCACATTAAGGGCATTTAGCAGACGGTTTTATCATCCAAAGTGAATTAAGGGCTTTTTATGGTCCCACGTTCCCGCGACGCAATGACCACGCAGACGCTTCGACGCAGTCGTGAAGCTTTACGGTTCTGCGTCGGGTTTTAGTGAGCGGACCAATCACAGCCCTTGCTTCTGCCTCGCCTCGACGGAAGGTTACAATTTTTGGGAGGCGCACGTCAGGCCCTCGCGGTGGACGCAAGGAGGGTCCGCAAGGACGCAAGGGGTCCGCAACCCCCCTTGCGTTGCGGGAACGTGGAACCATAAAAAGCCCTTTACAATGAGTACATTTGTCAGAAGTAAGAGAAACGACAATAAATCGCTGTCGGTACAGTAAGGAAGTTCATAGAAACAAGTGCCAAGCGCTTACCATCGCTAGGTTAACCCGTTCCCCGTATACAACAGAGATAGCTAGGATAAGGCGCTACACAATGCTAAGTACTATTTTTAAGTTCAAGGACGTACAACGTGCACTAAGTGCGTAAGAGGGGTGGGAGGTCCTAACTTTCCCCAGAGCTAATATTCCAGCGTTGTTTTCCTCTTCCCAGGACCGCAGCGGAGGTCTGTTCTCGTCCTCCGGGGGCTACGAGGGCTACGGCAAACCCCCCACGGGCGCCATGGGCGACCGCATGACTGCCATGAAGACGGCCTTCCAGGTACGGCTCTCCCTAATCCTGACCGCCGGTCGGCCTCCCCAGCCAGCTGTCTCACTGCATCTCTGCTCATCCTCTAGTTCCTCTGATTGCTTCTTTGGTTTGTCTGTGCGCCATCGCCATCTGATCCAGTAAGGCTGTGATTCGATTTTAATTAGATTTTAATTCACACTCGACATGGGGCATGAAATGACTCGCTAGAAGGTCAGCTGTCCCTCAGAGAACCCCGACCCCGATACGGCTCCAGAGGCCGTGTGTGAGCTGGGGCCGGTACTGATCCCCCCCCCCCCCGGTGATGAGTGGTGTCTCATGGTTGTCCCGTGTCTCCTCGTTTCCCCCCGCAGGCCCAATACAAGAACCACTTTGTGGCCGCGTCGGGCATCTCCCCCAAGCTCACCACCAAGTCCAACAGCTCCTCGGGCTGGACCAGCGCCGGCAGCCTGAGCTCGGTGCCCACGGAGGCCGCCGAC
Source organism: Gadus chalcogrammus (assembly GCF_026213295.1). Lineage (NCBI taxonomy): Eukaryota > Metazoa > Chordata > Actinopteri > Gadiformes > Gadidae > Gadus > Gadus chalcogrammus. Next base: position 1,962,139 of record NC_079413.1, on the reverse strand, counting down.
GGGCCGGACCGCTCCCGGGGGGCCGGCTCCTCCATGGCCCCCCCGCCGCCGTTCGCCATGGGAACCAAGATGGCCGGCTTCGCCAGCGCGGGCTCGCTGAGCACGGTGCCCGGCAGCCCGGGCAGCTACCCACCCCCCCCCGCCCCGGCGTCACCGCGGGACGCCCCCCGAGACCGCCACTCCGCCGCCGCCGACGACAGGGGTCGCTACGGCGACGACGACAGGGGTCGCTACGGCGACGAGGACAGGGGTCGCTACGGCGACGACGACAAAGGTCGCCACGGAGACTACGACCGGGGTCGCTACGGAGAGGAGGATAAAGGTCGTCAAGGAGACGACGACCGGGGTCGCTACGGAGACGGCCACTCCAGGCACGGCGACAGGGGCGACCGGCACAGCGGCGGGGAGCGGGAACGCCACGGGGACCGCGATCGGCAAGGAGACCGGGACCGCGATCGCCACGGGGACCGCGATCGCCACGGCAGCGCACGCCACGGCGAGGGCCGCAACGGAGATGAGGGCCGCAGGGACAGAGATGATTGGAGGAGCGACCGGGAGGGCGGGGACAAGCCCGCAGGACTGGAGGCCAGGCCGGCAGGAGGGGAGCCCAGGCCGGCAGGAGGGGAGCCCAAGGGGGAAGGGGGGGAGGACAGCTTTGCTGTGCCGGACCCCCCGAAGCGCAAGAAGAGCCGGTGGGACAACTGAGGCGGTCCGCCAGCCGGGACCACCGGGAAGCAACCAACAGCTTCCCCGTCAGGACACTGGTTGGGCGGGCAGGTTGACAGGTTGATTTAAGAGGGTACCAGGGGGAACCCCATACCCCGACGTCCCCCGGAAAAGAGAAAGCCGTCTCCGGGTTTTAGAAGAAGTGGTCAAGGAGCCAAGTTGTGAGTGTCGGGGCCGTCCTCAGCCCTAGTCGACCGTACAGGGCGATCTTCCAGACTGTGATTGTGGAGAGTTGAGCAATAGAGGTGAAATATGTCAGCATTCCCGTCAGGACATGTCCGTTCACTCGTTCTCTTCGCCCAGCTGCCGCTTCCTACGCTTGCAGAACCGATGGTGTACTCTCCTTCGTGGGTATTTACCATTTGTGTGTGCGAGTGTTTGTGTGTATTTGTGTTTTCTTGAACTGCAATGCTATCATTTGCGACAGTTGTTATTTTTCATTGGCACAATACATTTGTGGTAGGTACATAACGAATAAACAAGTCTTGTGTTTGAGTTTTTAGAAGTGCCTTCATCTGGCATATCTCATTGTCCATGCTTTAAAATTGTATCTTCAAGCTCCGCAAATTACCTTTTCAAGTTGTCACCAGTGATGTTTTGATTAAAGAACATATTGTCTATTTTTGTATTTCGTCCATGAAATCTGTCCCATCAATTCTTTATTGCAACTCGATACATCAAGTTCAGACTTGACTTAATTGTAGTAGAACACAGTCAAAGTCTTTCACAACGCATTGTATTCATGCAAACACACGTTTTTCGAAATTGAATATATTATTGCATTATTTTGAATAAATACTTGCAAAAGACCTATAGAATAATTTGAATTATGGTTTTGCATGAGTGGCATTGAACCCAGTTTCCATGACACCAATGTCTGCACACAAAAGAAAACAAGAACAAATTGCAACAACAAAGTCCTATGGCTCTCTGTCTAGCAATACTCGCATCCAGCAGAGGGAGGAGAGGTGATTGGAGAGCGGTGGGGGGAGAAAAAGACCATCAACCAATAGCGTGCAACATCCTGCTGGTGGAAAAAAGGGCTGAAAAACGAGCCGAGGGGGAGACCGAGCAGAGCCGAACAGAGAGGTCCTCGCCCGGTGTGTGGCAGCAGCAAGCAGCGAGCAGCAGCAGCAGCTAATCTACAACAAAGCCCCACCAATATCTCCGAGGGGACGCGGATCTCAGAGAGCAGACGTCCACGGCCTACAGAGTGATCCCCGTGTTGTCCTCCTCGACCAGAGCCAGACCTTTCCCCGTGTTGTCATCGAGCAGACCCGGACGGCAGCCCAGATGGTGAGCGTCTGGGGTCTTTTGTAGCCTCCCTCCCTCTCCTTTCTCCTTTCTGAGGTGATGTTCGGGCTGCTAACCACGAAGCTAGCTGCTCTCCGCTATCTCCATTCACACCGTCCGCCTGGTACAAACCCCCACGTATTTAGGATCGTTTGCCAATGGATTCAATTAAACGGTAAATGGCGATTTGAGACATGCGTTGCCGTGTTGCACGACGCCTGGTAGAGTTGCGCCCCTGGGTTAAATCGGTTATTATTATTTTGAGCTTGTTTGCTAATTAATGCACTAAAGGTAATCCGAGTCGGCTGGTAATGAATTATTAAAGAAGGCATCCCGTCTTTCTTTCTTTCAATGGGCTCGTGTTGTGTCTGTGATGGTGTGTATCCACACCGCCCTGCACGGCGTCTCATTCCAGGTCTTTCGGGTTGTTCTCGGTATGGAGGCTGCACGTATTGTGCATCAGTCCCCAGCCCACATCACATTAATAATAACCCCAAACTAGGATGTCTCCGTCGCTCCTGCAGATTATTTATTTGGGGTCAATCCGTCGGCTACCATGTTCTCTATCCTGGTTCAGTATTACATAAAGCTATTGTGCTAGGAAAGAGGAGCCCCTTCAGCCACCAGGAATACCCTGGGGTGAAGCGATCCCGGCTCCATCCATTACCACCGCCTGTACGGTGGAATTGCGCATGAACCCAATGACCACTAATAGAAATGATTGCAGCGACTGTGCGTGAACGTGAAGTCTGAAACTGAGCGGTGCCACACACACACACACACACACACACACACACACACACACACACACACACACACACACAAAATATTTATATATATATATTCCGTTCACATACCACAGATTCCTACTAACATGTGTGTTCTAGGGCAGTTTCAGACTTGTTTTAGGCCTTCTTAAACCACAACATTTCATAAAAAACGAAGAACAACTACCGCCGCCAATATAATCAAAGCCCTGGCATATGGTGGGAAGGCTTAAGGAAGTTTATATGGTCATCTTCATTTACTGCCGATGTAGAGCCGTTTAGAGCACGGGTCGGTACACCTCGTTCTCGTGACGTCTGAACCACACATTAAAAGAGTGGAGTTTACCAAGTCAGCTAGGGTCCATTGCACAACAACTACAGAACCGCAAAGGGAACTGTTAACATGCATTTGACACTCTGTAATGTTCTCCTATCAAACAGTTGTCATGTCTATAACCTGATTTTTCACGGCATGGTCGTAATTGCCTTATGTTCAGGTCAGTTGTTCATCAGTGTAATAAATAGGTCACCAGTATTTCTATGCTGTGTGAACAGAATCAGCCCTGTAATGGTTTCGATTTTAGTCATATTTCTGTTCTACCAGCTATTCAAAACATAGTTGAAAATTACACTTCTGCATAACGCAGTAGAACACATTTTCCATTCAACGGCATGCGCTTCAACAACAAGTTCAACGTTTGTGTTTTGCCAGGCATCTTAATTGTCTAATAGCTACTAATTTATTGAAGTGGCGATTAGACAAATTGCATATTTAGTAGAATGAATGGAGAGGAGGCTTGAGAACCTGAATCAGCTTTGGCGCTGTGGTTTACTTAGACCTTGTGTGCCGAGACAACACGGGCCTTTTTGATGTAAACCAATCGCACCCTCTCCCAGCAGGCCGGGTTTTCTTCGTTAATGGGTGTCCCTTTTTTTCCGAGGGCTGGCTCAGCAGTCCTCTCATCCGAGCAGGGCACCCTGGGTTACATATTTAACAAAACCGGAGTCCTCTGTGCAAACATCAGACCGGTGTGGAATGCTAATCTAGAGCGACCCTCCCACTCTCCCCGTCGTCTTCACACTCTTCTCTATGTTGGGTTTGAAATTCCTTTCCCTCGGCCAGTTGCTGTCTCACCCCCTCCTGCTGTCTCACCCCCTCCTGCTGTCTCACCCCCTGTTCCTGTCTTGCTCTCTCCTGTCCTACTCTCTCCTGCTTTCTTACCCTTCTTCTGCTGTCAAACCCTCTTCTGCTGTCAAACCCTCTACTGTCTCTTGTCTCACCCTCTTCTGCCTCACCTTTCTCCTGTCTCACCCTCTCGCATTCAAGGTGAGGCGGCACCATGGGTGTTTGTAGAATGTACCTAGCTTGAAGCGAAAGGATACAGGGAAAATTTGCATACATTCACCTTTTTGTTTTTGGCTTTTGTGCGAGCACGTCATGACCTGACCACAACGCTCTGTGCCCCACAGGCTCTGGTTATAAAATGGGGTGTGTGTGTGTGTGTGTGTGTGTGTGTGTGTGTGTGTGTGTCCGCTTTTAAGAGCTCAGCCCAGATCTTGGCCTTCTGACTGGTGGTGGTTCCACCACAGCATTATCAAACTCGGCTTCCTGACAGGAAGTCTGCTCTTCTCTGTGGTGCATCAGCTGACCCAAAGAGCCTCCCATAGGGCCCCCCCTGAGGCCATACATTGTGGCGCCCTATTGCATCCATCAATACAATTACTACAAGCATTACTCCAACTCGCTCCACACACCACCCCCGAAGTCTCCTGTGAGCGGAGTACTTTTTAAAACCTTTTTGACAAAGTGACGTCGAAAAGTCGTCCTCATTCTTGCATCTATTTCATTTTAAAAAGCTGAAACGACTGCTACATTGGTACTCCTGGGTCTTTTATGCCCCATTCTCCACGCCCGCCCAGATTCATTTAGTGATGGAAATGAGGTGTTCCTCTTACAGGTAAGAATCACAAGGGCGTGTCAGTAGCCCCGGGCTGCTGTATTTCTTGGGAGGGCCTGGCCGCCAGAATCCTGTTCACTCCGCTACCTGCAGGCTGTGATTAGGAAGCTGCTCTCGGCCTGTGGTGGGGGCACCAGGTTGAAACCTGCAGCATTCCATTCATGGCCGTTATTATGAAGATGAGCAGCCCAGATATAGACCTCCGTCGAGGGCGTTTTAATGCGCTGTTCTGTCTCTCTTGGTTTCGGCTGGGCTCCATTTTCCGACTGCCATTTCTCAAGTGTTCTGGCGTTGATCACACTTTCTAAAAATATGAGCTGAGCAGGCAGGCAGGCAGTCAGGCAGGAGAGACTGGACTTGAATTAATGATTGCTGACGTTTGTTAGCATAATTCTTCCGGTCCTTATAGGGTGTTTGTGTGTGTGGGCTCCTCTGCCGGACTCCGTCGTCTTGAGAAAGGGGAAGGGTGGTCGAAAGCTCCGTCCTGCAACCCACCAAACGTAGGACATTGTGTAAGCGTCGAAGGGAGGGTGACTTGCTATCTTTCACATCACCTCGTTTCTCTTCGCCCCTGATGTAATCTCTCCTCAGCGGGCCATTTAGTTGAGGTTTTCAGTAAACACTGAACTGCGGGAACACCACTTTGAAACCGCTATTTAAATCCTTTTATTTGTCATGCATGTCTTGGTAATGAGATCAAAAGTGCCGTAGGGACAAAGTTCCTGAACCCCCCCCCCCACCTCTCCCTTTGGGGCATTTTACCACTCTAAACCGTACCCTGAAACACCGAATAACCTAGTGCCCTCGCACTCTCTCTAGGCTGCTGGTTCATGTGCACGCGCAGATCTGCAAAGTCATGTCTGTCGAGGCCTGACCCCCCCCCCCCCCCCCCCCCCCCCCCCCCCCACCCGCTTGCCCAGGGGCGTAAAGCGAAGCCCTTCCGGTAGATAAACCCTGCTCATCTCTGTTGTCGTTGCTCCGCCGGCACCGACCACAGCGCTCCTGCTGCTTCACAGCTCCGCCGTCGTGGTCGTTGGCAAACCGCGCTCGGGAGCTATTCGCTAACCATGGCGTTCTTGCAAAAATAACTGATGTTACAGCGCACCTGGTTCCTAACTCGTGAAAGCCTCTCTCTCTCTCTCTCTCTCTCTCTCTCTCCCCCCCCCCCCCCTCTCCTGTAGAGGATGCAGTCAGATAATGCAGTGTCTGCTCAATGGGAGTTCACTTCACTATACTTAAGTCTTAACGCTGTTTAATACTCTGGCCTCCAGAACCGGGCGAGTGGATCTTAGTGGATCCTGAGTGGCACACAGACGGCCTCGCTCTGCCACCGCTGATGGAGCCAGACTATCTGTACCGCGGTGCCCCTCTGGGGGTGGAAGGGGGGAGGAAGTGAGGACACGTGTCATCACTTCCTGCCACAGTGGGGCTCTCGAGATAGCTGTGTCTCATGTACAAATAAGGCAAGAGAAAAGTGTGTGTGTGTGTGTGTGTGTGTGTGTGTGTGTGTGTGTGTGTGTGTGTGTGTGTGTGTGTGTGTGTGTGTGTGTGTGTGTGTGTGTGTGTGTGTGTGTGTGTGTGTGTGTGTGTGTGTGTGTGTGTGTGTGTGTGTGCCCCCCCTGTGCTGTAGTGTATATGAATGATGCTCTTTTTCCGTTTTCACACAATTATTTGCATGCCATAAAACGACTCACCCCTGCCTTGCCCTCATTTCCATGCCACTCTAACCTAGCCTTGTTTCTTCTGAGACTTAGCCTGTACGCAAACCTTTCCACAGTTGGCACCTAAACCCGAATCCCAGCGAGGAAACACTGCACTATGCAGTCTGTAAATGTAGGTGGAGGATGAAGACTGTTGAAAAGCATGGTGGTTTTCTGGTGTTTTAAACCTGTGGTATCTCTCTTTCTCTTGGCATACCGGGACTTAGCAGACCGCCTGATAGAGGCTTTATTGCCTGGTCTGTATAATGGCACCACAGTGCTCAATGCTGGGGGGGGGGGGGGGGGGGGTCTATGGCTGTGGTGTTGATTAATCAGCCGCTATACTGCTGCGATGAATGCAGATGAACAGCTCTTCCTGCGCAGGTCTTTGGAGATTCCTTTTCCTTCTTTCTTCTGAACACGGAAGGGGTTGTTATTGTAGGCCTAACGGATTGAAATTCATTAGACTTTTATGTGAACCGAAAGGTTAACCGTTTAGTAATGCTACATATTGTCGAGGCAGCGACGGTCTTTACGGGAAGCTGCAGAGACATGCGAGAAGTTGTGTGTGTCTCAATGCTGAGACCCTGTTTATTCAACTGTGGTAAACGTCGGGCCAGTACACCCACACAAACCCCCGTCACACGCAAACCCCTACATCCCCTTTTTTTTTTTTTTTTTTTTTTTACATAACAGGGTTTTAGCAAAGTCCACAGTGGACTTTCTCCCCTGCCGGAACAGAAGCAGCCCTTCTTCCTCGCTCCGCTGGCTGCATGAGGGCCATTGTGATTGTACAAGTGTGAATAGTGTCTGTGTGTGCGTGTCCCTACTCACTAAAAACCCACCCACCGGCAGAGCTTTAAGAGTCACACACACACACACACACACACACACACACACACACACACACACACACACACACACACACACACACACACACACACCACAGTCTGATAACCTGAACCGCTGACACGGCCGTAATGATGCGGCGGCTGGCCCACCGTGGTGTGCCACAGGGCCCTGCCCCAGTTGTGGGGGGTCCGGCGAAGTGGGCCGTCACGAGACCCCCCCCCACAGACGGGCTCCGTCGGCTGGTGGAATCATTCAGCAGATGGATGCTCCCGAGGGCCGCATCAATCGAGAAAAAAACATGGTGGCCTTTGTTTAGACGGCGGGTAAATAGATGATGTAACATCGAGGCTGAATGTGTGGAGTTGATGAATGATGATGATTTGTGGGGCTGATTGTAAATATTTTTAGTGGACGTTTTCCACCGGGCGGAGGTGGATGTGCTTATGCTGTTGGTGTGTTTGAGTTTATATTAAACGCCTGGGCACCGCTCATTGCTATGACTCCAGGGGAAATGAATGCAAAACACACTCAAAGGGCTATGTCATCATCGGATATGGAGAAATAGTTTGCGCTATTGGTTTGATGTAATTATTTGCACTTTTCAGGGGCTTGTGCACATATTTGAATGAATGTTTAAATATTACATTTTCATTTTCTTTCAGGACAACAGAAGCGCGACAGAAGAGAAACCGGTGCAGCGATCAAAGGTAAATATACTCAGTGTTTAGCTTTTCCGCACCCGGTCATTGTTGAAGGTCTTGAATATCGTCCCAGTAGATTAATTCCTTTATACGGTTGGCCCTGCATGTCTTATTCCTAAGGGGGGGCTCCGGTTTCACTGTGTTGTGTGAGTGGTATCGACCCCTTGTTTCCGCGGCTAGGAGTAAACCCCTTTAGTCTCCTCTTCAGTCTTTCAGCTTTAAGACCCAGAGGGAGGTGTGCACGTCATGTGACAAGACGGTGTATCCCATGGAGAGATTGGTGGCCAACAACCAGATCTTCCATGCCATCTGCTTCTGCTGTAAGCACTGTAACGCCAAACTCAGGTGAGCAAACACGCACACATACACACTTGATTCAGCTGCCTGCACTGAAGTGCCCCAAACTCTCCTTTTGAAACCCTAAAGCCCCTGTTACGGCCCATTGTCTGGGCGCAGGCATGAATAGATAGACACAAGAATAACAGAAAAAATCAGTGACTTAAACGGCCAAACGCCGAACAATAATGGTCTCACGCAGGAGACAGAAAAGGGACGCGGTGGCAAGGCTTAAGCCCAACCGCAAATCTTCGTGGTGAGAGAGGGACTGCTTCCAAGGTCTGGTCTGGTTAAGTAGACCAGACCTTGGTCTACTTAACCACCAGGTGTAGGCAATGATTGCCAATTGGTAGCTGGAAGCAGGTGAAAGCTAGAAAATAAGCCACAAAACATAATGGCACCAGCCGGGGGTGCTCCAGTGCATAAACAACCTAGACAAAATAAAGAGTAACAGCCCCACACTAACATAATTTTGAATGAGTTCCTTTTACGTTAGATCCCCAGTCTATCAAACGACCGCCGCACGGCCTGTTTCAATCGGGAAGAGGTGGTGGGAAGTACCTGGTTATGTTATTTGTATCACCTCTGTCAAGCTTCAAAGAGATGAGCCGATGCTACAAGGGTGTGTGTGTGTGTGTGTGTGTGTGTGTGTGTGTGTGTGTGTGTGTGTGTGTGTGTGTGTGTGTGTGTGTGTGTGTGTGTGTGTGTGTGTGTGTGTGTGTGTGTGTGTGTGTGTGTGTGTGTGTGTGTGTGTGTGTGTGTGTGTGCGCTATGAACACCTTTACACTGAGGGGGGGGTATTATGGTCTGCGGTGGGATACGAGGTACCCGGTACCAAAAGCAAGTGGGGCAGAGTTGAGTTGAGCCAGTACTTTTAATGGAATACAAACAAATCTGACGAGTGCACTCTAGCTTGGAGATGGACGTTAATGGGCCGTAAATTGCCAAATCAGTTTTTCTCATGAAATCCCTGCTGGCACCACTTCCGAGCTGACTCGGACAGAAACGTCAGTAATCACTTCGAATTCAGCTGAGGTAACTCATTCTGGCCGTGTGACTTCCTCATCCTCGTCCTCAACTGTTGACAAACTGTTACCGAAAACCTTTCAGCAGATGACCCCGGGGGGGGGGGAAAACAGTTGTTCTGCTATTGCACACACCGTACAGTGGACCGTTGGTGTGTTGCGTTATCATAGTAGCATGTGTGCAATAATAATAATGGCTGTTTTACGCTTCAGCATAGAAAGTACGTACAAAGGGCCTTTCGGCTTAGAGATCTGTTTGAGTGACTCATACGGGACGGGTATAGTACAAACGTGTATTAAAATAAGGTATTTTTAACGCGAGCATCGGCCAAGAGGGTCATGAAACCCCGTTCTATTCAATTAAAAAAAGCTTTAGTGTCACGAGACACAAACATTCACATCGCTTAAGTAGTTGAACGATAAAGAGGCCAAAGTGAAAAAATCGTTCCTCTTCGGACTCGTTATTAAAGCCTGTGACTAACTTGCGCTATGCTAACCTATGCTATCGCTATGCTAACCCATGCTACCCTGTGTCCCCCCCCCCCCCCTGGCAGCCTGGGCTCCTACGCGGCACTGTCGGGAGAGTTCTACTGCAAGCCGCACTTCCAGCAGCTGTTCAAGAGCCGGGGCAACTATGACGAGGGCTTCGGCCGCAAGCAGCACAAGGAGCTGTGGTCAGGAGGCAAGGAGTCTGAGACCATCACCAAGACAGCCTAGACCCCCCCCCCCACCGCGCCCCCCCCCCAACCCCCTGACCAAACGCGCACCCACAAACACGTGCACAAAAGCTCAACCCCCGCCCCCCCCCCCCCCCCCCACACACACACACACTAGTTTAGCCCACAGTTGACCTTCCCTTCTCTCCCCATCCCCTGTATGTTTTGATTGACACGAGCCTCGACCCAATAGGAGGCTGGATGTAGTGGGAGGGGCCGAGTTTGGCACGAGCTCACTTCAGTGTCATCGTCTCCCCCCCCCCCCTCATGCGCATGCTGGCCTTCACCACTGCATTTATAAGAGGTACACACACACACACACACGCAAAGATTCCAACACATGGTACATGATAGGCCAGGCGTGGTCACATGACTCCCCCAACACGTAGTACACGATTGGCAAGATGTGCTCGCATGACTCGGCACGAGGGTCGTGATTGGCCGGTCATGTGAGTCTAGAATTGTATAATACTTTAGTTTTTTCTTTTCTTTTTTTTATTACTACTACTACCCCCAATTTCTTCCGTGGAATTGGCCGTTGATTGTGACCAAATGCCTTCTCCGTCGCCCCGTATCGGCCTGGATGTAAGGAGTCAAATTTGCTTTTAGGTTTTTATTCCTTTTTTATTTGAATATTTTCTTTTTGAATATTTTTTTATTTAAACGTTCACCAGTCGGTACCCATAACTATATGCTCAGGCAACCATATCCGAGTCAGTGGAGCATCCACTCTTTTTGCAATGACGCACACGCACAGCCCCCCAGGTCAGGTTCATAAGGTCGGGCTACGTGTTTTTTGTTTTTTTTTATATACATCTACTAAAACACCAACACAACCACACAATGACAGTTACCCAGATTTTGACTCTGATACGACTGTCTGTCGAAAGCAGCGTTGATCAAATGTACCTTCACCTCTCATCTGTTCTGCTGTTCTGTCTAGAGTTAATTTGGTCCTTCCTGGTTTCATTTCTTTTTAATAACCTGTGCAAATCCATCGCTTTATTTGAGACCCTTTGCATGTTTCATGTGTGTGAATGAGCCTAAATAGCCTTACCATCTTCTGACTGTATTTGTGTTTTTATAGACGGCAACGTGTTTCCACACGGATGTTTTATCAAACCACTTTCCTTTTAGTTTTATTTCTTTGGTAAAAGTTTTTACACAGCGCTTCTTCCATCGTTCGTATGCTGGGTTCGTCTGATGTCATCGAATACTTTTGATCTCTTAAGATTCTTTGGTGAAATATTACTGGGTTGTTGGTGATTGTTATTTGTATACTCTGTACATAAAGCTGTACGTTGTGTTGTTAGTGAACATGCCTCACTGTACTGTACTGTGCTCTTACATGTATGACCATGCATGGCCGCCGCCGGCTCAAGACAACGTTTTCAATCATCCAAGGTAAAAATACGGTACTTTTTGGTTTTGCTTTCCCGTTTTTTGAACCAAATGTTTTTAAGTACATGTGGAAGATGTCGGCTGGACCTGCGTGGTGGTGGTGGTGTCTGAGGATAGTCAATCAGCCCCTCAATCCTCCAGCAAGTGACACCACAATTCAGTCATTACGTGTAATGTTCCCCTCACCAGTGTTGGCATTGTTTGATCCTGTGATTTCATCTTTTTATTATAACATTCCCCCCCCCATCTCCCCTTTTGTACCCATTGCTAAGATTGAGGCAACCCGGCCAAGCTGAACAGCCTCAGTGGGCACGTAATGTCAAAATACATTACTTTTATATTATTATGCATGCGTCCTAAAACATCCATTCTTCCATTTAGCATGGATTTTTTTTTAATTTTTTTTTTTTATTCCCCGTAATTCAATTAAATCCCCCCCCTCTTGTGTCTTTATTACCGGGTGTTGTTTAGCACCAGGACCTATTAGACAACATTGAACCAGTGGAGGGTCGGTCAGAAAGTAGGCTAGTCTCCTTTTGTGCCTGTGTATGCGCCATTCTAAACCCTGCGCAGGGCGCCCCCTGCTGGGGAGTACTGCAAAATTGTTAATTCGACAGAAGAGACCTTTTGTCCTAATTTGCTTTTGAGGGATTAGTGCCTCCAACGGCAAAGCGGGCCCATCCCAACAGCTTCTTTTTTTTTTTTTTTTTTGCTCCTGCGCGATATTACCCATGTCTACATTTCATTCTTTGACAAGAATGAGCCCAAAGCCATTCCAAAAAATGACTCCTCCTCCTCAACATAGGCCTATAACATACCTCTGACACTTGAATGACGCACGGTAACTTTCGCGACTGAGGGTTTACTGTGAATTGAGCAGGCTGTGCAGAATAGAGCAAAGAAGATATTTGATACTTTTGTAAAAATGAGAAGCCTTAGAAAAAAAAATTGCTAGTAGCCAGACTTCCTGCAGTTTAGTTTTAAAACCAGACTTTTAAAATGCAAAGATCTTTTAAAACAAATAAACGGATCTTGCCTCGTCAAATAAATCCTTTATGCGGTTATTCATTAAACCAGCAATTCCCATATTCCATTATCGCTACTTAATTCCTCTAATGTGACTACTTGGATCATTTTTATTATTTTTAAATGTTTTAAGCTTTTTATTATTTTCTTTCCACTCCTACTCACTGTTCTTCATCCATCTTCCTAAGCAGTCCGCCAAGGTACAACTGCTGAACCTGTGAAATCCAAATGTTCTGAGAAACCGAAAGGCAGGCCTGCTAGCCCTCTACGAGCCCGCTATCAGCCTCCTTGACCACTAGGGACCTGCTGGTCTTCTAGTGGCCTCCTAGTCTCCTAGATGTCTCCTAGTCCTCTAGGCGTCTCCTAGTCTCCTAGGGGCCTGCTAGTCTACTTTTCTATCCCGGTGCGAAGAGCCTCAGGTGAATGCTAGCGTGGTTCCGTTTCTTTTTGAATGTTGTGCTGAAAAAAAAATAATCTTACTTTTTCAATGCTGTATTCCATATTTAAAACTTGAACGGTTATAACAAGGGGTGGCTTATTCTGATATTGTGTTAGTGGTCTTGGGTCTGTTCCTATCCACACCTGTTCAGGCTCAGTGGTATTATAGGAGTATGTCGTTTTTTGAAATGTAAACACCCTCTTTTTACGCAAAACACATGCATCATGGTTGTTCATGTTAGCTCCATTGTTTCTCATTTTTTACATGCTTTTGGAAGAAAATAAAAAAAATGCTGGTGTCGACCGACTCCTGATGTCTGAAGCCAACTTGGAAATATTTAGTTCATAATCAGCAGATAAAGAGGTGGTGCCTGAGCACATTTAGATTTATTTTTAGACATGTAACCTGTGTATTCTACATATTTCCAAATAAACGATGGTGCAGAATGGACATTTGAAAGAGGTTAGTAGGATGATCAAGTTGTCCAATTAAACAAAACAAAGTGTTCATGACATGACGCCCTCAAAAGCATGAGGGCGCTATGATTGCACACTTATTTGTTCAAATAAATTCCCATACTTGTTAATTAATTAAGCATCTATATGTCGACAAACTTTGTCGTCTGGTTTAAAACTAAATTATTTTGTCTTTACATCTACAATGTACCCATATGGTTAAGAGTGTGACGTCAAATGGCAATATCTACAATGTCAGAGCCTAAATGGATAAGCATGCTGAGATTGTAATGTTTTATTCTCATTTTATTATTATAAAATTCTAAAATAGAATAATCCAAAACAATTAGCTTCCTGTGAGCTAAATAATAGGCCCTTGTGAAGGCAGTCAAACCAAGCCAAAGTGGTAATGCATCGAGTGTCCGTCGCATGTACACTCACATAATTGCAGACTCCACTATTTGCTTATTTGGTTTATGAATGGGGGGAGGTGGAGGGGGAGGCGCTGACGTCACGATGTCGCGAGTCTGTTTTCCTTTTTCACCGAGAGCGCGCGGTCACAGCCGACGAAGCGCGTGCCCGACAGCAGAGCGCGCGCCACTAATTTAGTTAGAGTGTTCCGAATTATCCGTTGGACTGCGTTTGCGTTATGATTTTTCGTTGGCGGCTGAACAATACGTGCATTTGGAACACGTTAAACCGTCGCTTGGAGGACAGTTTTCGTGTTTTAGCGGAGGTTTGAACGGACGAACGGGGGTTCCGGTGCCGATACTTTTTTTTTTCTGTCAGGAAGTTTGACGCATTAAAGATTGTTTTTATTTCGCGGCGCTCGGGACGTTCTTCGTAACGTAAGTTATTCGAAACGTTCGGTTCGTGTGAGGATGTCGTCCGACCTTACCAGGCAGTGTTTCAGTGTTTTCTTCTACTTCTGAATCGAGAGGAGTCGGAGGAATATCGTAAAAGTTACATCTCCTATCGCTTTTTTTTATGTTGCTAGAAATCTTTAAACTTGAGGTGTTTTTACCCGAAATATCGCATATCGAAGCACGCTTTTTACTTTCATTAATGTGGGCTGCAAATGTCAACTCGGCACATTTTGACAAATCACTGAGCTCCTCTTGCACGGCTTTTGTTATGAACGTGTAGTAACGCTCGTGTAAGTGGCACGACTAAAGTACTAAGCAGTCGGACCGGGAAACTGCGTGCAGCTGTTGACAGATGGATTTCATCAAGGCTACCCGGTTACTGCTCCACCTCTGGTGATCAGATCCTAAGCATTGTCCCATTGGCGTGGACCATGCACGGACACCTATCTTAATTCACCTCTTCCATTAGGCTGCACGCCTGGTGGAATGACGTCCGGCCGGAGTTATGGATAAATAATAATATTATTATTGCATGGAGAATATTCGGTGACAAAATGACTAGCGGCTGGATGTCATAGGAGGTTGCTGCGGGAGTCACTCGATGCATGCTGAGGTGGACGCGCTTCGTCGAGAAACCTTAGATTGACCTCAAAGTGAGTTGTTTTCATCAGAACATATTAAAAAGAAAACATTGACTGGAAACAGACCCGCGGAAAGTTTCCGCACACCTGGGGTGCCCTCCCCACCTCCCCCCCCCCCCCCCCCCTGGAACAGAACCTACACACGTCCCGATTGTGTGAAGGTCCTTCTGCGGTTGATGTTGTTGGGGGTGTCCCGGCCATGTGGACAGGCTGAACTGACAGATACGGGCGGAGGGACCGTTCGCCCCGCATCACCCGAGTGAGGACCATAGGTAAGAGGGTCACTGGGACACGACGACGACGGGGGGGGGGGTTCCCTTGACATTTTGGGTTACCAAGCAAGCTTTGACATTTAGCTTATCGGTCTAAATTGACAATGGCAATGGTTTCCTTTCATTGGCATGGCATTCATATTGCAGAGGAAGCACTTACAACTAGATTATTGCTGATGGAAAATAAAATCAAAGTGTTATCGTATTGATCGTATCGTATTAATAGACGGAAGAGGATAATTTGCAGTTGATTCCGCATTGCAATTTTCACAGGGAGCCATAATAATATGGTATAGACTTCACACAGTGTTGAGAACTGCAACATACCTAAAATGTCTTAGATTTGCTCATCATGTTACGCATATTAGTCAGAATGTTCCAGGAGGTAAAACATTGACAGAAACCAGACCTGCTGGTAGAGTGAATATCCAGCGAGAGAAGGGATGATTCATGCAGAGATTAGCAGATCAGTTTATGACTAAAACCTTTAAAGCTACCACTGATTTCAATGTGAAGGCAAAACACTTGTTTGAGTATTGGAAAGGATAGGAAGCTGGGGATCGCAGTCTCAGACTAAACACCTCCATAACGAATAAAAAAGAGAGGGAATATTCTTGTAAATCTGCTGGTCCTGGAAATTGGATACAAGGAAAATAAAGCGGCACATAGCTCTCTCTCTGTCTCTGTCTACCTCTGTCTCCCTTTCTCTCTCTTTGTCTCTCTCTCTCATTCTCTCTCTGTCTTTCTCTCAATCTGTCTACCTCTCTGTCTCTCCCTCTCCTGGTTTCTGTCTCTCTCTCTCTCTCTGTCTTCCTCTCTCTCTCTGTCTCTCTCTGTCTCTCTCTCTCTCTCTCTCTCTCTCTCTCTCTCTCTCTCTCTCTCTCTCTCTCTCTCTCTCTCTCTCTCTCTCTCTCTCTCTCTCTCTCTCTCTCTCTCTCTCCCTCTCTCTCTCTCCCCCTCTCTGTGTCTCTCTGGTCACTCTCTCCCCACCAGCCTCTCCGCTGCTGAGCCTAATTACCTCCCGAGTGGAACGCAGTGACAGAGGGGGAGAGACTACCAGATGAACCAACTGTCATGTGCCGCTGTCGCTGCCAAACAGGACAAGACTCAGCACCGCCAACCTCCGTGTTGAGAGAGACAGAAGGGGAGAGGGGGGAGAGAGAGAGAGAGGGATGGAGAATTTAGCGGGAAATAGAGAGAGAGTGAGCCTAAGAGAGAGAGGGGGCGAGGGGGGGGAGAGAGAGAGAAACAGAGGGGGAGAGAGAAGGGGAATGAGCGGGAGATGGGGAGAGAGTGAGTCTGAGAGAGAGGGGGAGAGGGGGGGGGGGGGAGAGAGAGAAACAGAGGGGGAGAGAGAAGGGGAATGAGCGGGAGATGGGAGAGAGAGGGGGAGAGGGTTAGGGTGAGAGAGGGAGTGGGAGCATCTCAGGGCTAGCTGTGGCGGCCGTTCTCTGCAGCGGCGGTCACGTTCTCCAAGCTCGTCGACAGGACATGCTCCACATTCCTGTGGCTGGTTACTACCGTAGCCTATTCACTGGCACCGTGGTTAGCACTGCTGCCTCACAGCCAGAAGGAACCGGGTTCTAATACGTGAGGTTAGGTGAGGTGCAGCTCCGTCTCTACATGCATGAGGTCAGATGAGACGCATTCAAGATGAGTGAGGTCAGGTGAGATGCAAGTCAGTCTACAAATGGGTGATGGCAGCTGAGATGCGGGTCACTCTAGATGCGGGAGGTCAGGTGACATGCAGGTCGGTCGCTGAATGAGTGAGGTTAGGTGAGATGCAGGTCAGTCCAGGTGTGTGAGGTCAGGGGACATCGAGGTCAGTCTAGATGTGAGAGGTTTGGTGAGAAGCAGGTCAGTAGCACACTCTTGCTCCCATCCAATGCTCTGTGTCGGTCCGCCTTGATTCAGAGGGGGATGTCCCACAGATTACGATCTTGTTGAGAGTGACGTACTGTGACGAACCGTCGTGCTTTAACGGCAAGTGTGTTTTTTATCGGAACTCATGGTTCTTGAAATACAAAATAGACTTGTGACACTTGTGCCAAACTTGTTAGCCTTTTTAGGTTGTTTCGTTATCACCAAGAAGTCTTTATGGAAATAACTTATAGAGTTCGGTTTTTTTAACGACTTCAAGACATCGCTCAGGGGTTAAATGAGTTCTTCTAAATCCGATGGTTTATTGTTGCGGATTTGGAAACCGGGTGGGCTCAAGGTAGTGCCATAGTAGATGATGTTGTTATCACCGTGGATACCCATGTCAATAAACAAACTGCCACAGATGTAACGCACTCCCCATTTAAGGGAGCTAAATGGTTGATGTAATGGGCAACAGGCTGCCATCTCGGAGAAATATCATCGCCCATTCAATGCCAACCGGGGCTCTGGCAGAGGAATTAGTGCTTCATAGCCAATGTAATCAGAGAGGGTTACAGCTGGCAAGTACTTACCAAAAAATATAAAAAAGGACAAAAAAGGACTGTTAAAAACTGGCTCCATTTGAACGGCTGCCAGGGTTGTCAGCTTCACGCTAGCTTGACACTGGGCCCTTTCCAAATGTCATTCCCTCACACGGTCGCACGCTCTCACGAGCGCCAGTGCGCCGTTCGGCGGAGTCCCGTCATGCCCCAGAAAAGCCTTTCATTGTTTGATCCGCGCTTTGTTCCTCTCCTTAAAAGCCAGTGAGGAACCGGGCTGGAGAAACAGGGCCCATTGAGTGAAAGGACTGCCCAGTAAGAGTGTGATGAAGTCATTACCCCCCCTGTGTGAATATCTCTGTGTGTCGTCATGGTCTGATGCCTAATGACCAAGTGGAGCTCTGCTACTTCAGTTTTTTCTCTTCTTTTTTTATCATAAATGATGGTTAAGGGATGACATGGAGCGCAATAGGGATCGTTTGAGTAATTG
>NC_079413.1:1914055-1936555 GCF_026213295.1 Gadus chalcogrammus | reverse complement strand
TCGCCACGCCAGCCCCTCCCTCAGGAAGTCTCGCATGCACCGGGCCAAGAGTTACCCTGACAACCGGCAGGAATGCCCAGGTGAGCCCCGCCCCGGCAACGGCAGCCTTTTTATCATTGTTGTTGTTGTTATCGTCGTTGTTGTCGTTGTTGTTGTTGTCCTCAAAAATAACAAGTTAACCCCGCCTCGTGACCTTTGACCCCGGGCAGTGTCGGACCGGGAGAACTGCGGGTACGACCGGGTGGTGGGGAAGGGGGGGACGTACCCCCGGCGGTACCACGTCTCCCTGCACCACAAGGACCACAGCGAAGGTGAGAGGGGGGCCCTCTCTGTCTGCCTGCCTGCCTGTATAGGACCCCCCACTGTCACCCCCATATCCAATACCCATAGAAGGTATGAGACAGGCCTGGGATAAAGACACAGCAGTAAACACATGGCCTGGGGATACGACATACTTCTGTGAGGTGTCTGATGCAAGAGATAGTGATGGGGTAATGAGTCATTTCCTAGAGCTCAATGTGCAGCTGGTCCATTACACGTCAGTGGCTTTTGAGTCAGAGCCCAAGAAGAAGAAGAAGTAGTCAATCGAGGGATAATTCAGTGACAGCTTCAATCATCACCACTCTGCTGATTAGGATGAGACCGTCCCTGGCTGAAGGGGAGAGGGAGAGAGAGAGAGAGGGGGAGGGAGGGAGGGGGGGAGAGAGAGAGAGAGAGTGATGGAAAGAGTAGAGAGAGTTGACGGTAGGGCTTTAATTGATTGATTACAGCCGGTGATTGGCCCGAATGAAGCAATCAACCAATCACACGTCCTTCCTCCTGAAGTACACCTTTCCGCATGATCATCATGAACCTCGGTTCCTTCCATCATCTCACTTGACCCCCCCCCCCCCCCCCCCCGCTGTCTCCCTGTGGTCAGGCCGGCGGACGTTTCCACGGATACGGCGTCCCCACGGCAACCTGTTCACCCTGGTGCCGTCCCGGCGCTCCCTGAACGGCAGCGAGGAGAGCCTGGGCGGCTGGCAGCCGGCGGACCCCCAGGGGCGGTTGCGCACCCACGAGCGGCCCGTCGCCCACAAGTGTAACTACCCCCCCCCCGTGGCGTAGCACGTAGCACGTGTTAGCATGGCATGACTTGCAATAGCACACATGAGAGTAGTACGTCTTACCATAGCATGTGGCTGCAGGACATGAATTTAGCCAAGCATTAATTAGCTTAGCATGAGTTAGCGTAGCATGTATTAGCATAGCATATGTTAGCATGGCATGACTTACAATAGCACACATGAGAGTAGTATATCTTAACATAGCAGGTGAGTGCAGGACATACATTTAGCCAAGCATTAATTAGCTTAGCATGAGTATGTATAGCATGAATTAGCATAGCATATGTTAGCATGGCATGACTTACAATAGCACACAAGAGAGTAGTACGTCTTAACATAGCATGTGGCTGCAGGACATATATTTAGCCAAGCATTAATTAGCTAAGCATATGTTAGCATGTCAGGAATTAGCATAGCATAGGTTAGCAGGGCATATATTAGCATGGCATAACCTATAATAGCATACATGAGCGTAGTATCTCTTAACGTAGCATATGGTTGCATGACATTTAGCCAAGCATTAATTAGCTTAGCATAAGTAAAAATAGCATGCGTTAGCATAGCATATGTAAGCATGGCAAAGCCTATAATAGCAAACATGATCGAGCATATCTTAACATAGCATATGGTTGATTGACATAATTTAGCAAAGCATCAATTAGCTTGCCATAATTTAGCATAGCATCAATTAGTTCAGCATAAGTTGTTAGTATAGCATATGTTAGCATAGCATAACAAGCATAGCGTATCCGTTTGTTTATTCAAAGTCCTATGAGTAGAACTACTAACCGCCGTAGGGTAATGGAACCGCTTTTTTTTCTGTTTTGTCCGGAACGGATCTCGTGGGACCCGAGAACAAACAGTTCCAGTTTGTTGTCTTTGGTTTGGGTTCCTTTTGTTTTACGAGCTTACACGAGTCGTGTTGGGACAAACATATGCGGGCATGTGCTGACAGGCCACAGACCCGGTGGAACCTCGCTGGAACGTTCTCTGAGTGCAGGCGTGAACGCGCCAGATTAGGACATTTCAGTTACTTTCAGGCAAACACGACGAGGAACACGTCTTTGAGGATTAATGCGTGGCTGGTTGTCTCTTGAATATTTCATTATCTACCATATGTATCTGCAACGCATGACGTTGGCTGTTTGATCTGGAAAACAAGAACAAACCAAGACTAGAATGTGAGAGAGAGAGAGAGAGAGAGAGAGAGAGAGAGAGAGAGAGAGAGAGAGAGAGGAGAGAGAGAGAGAGAAGAGAGAGAGAGAGAGAGAGAGAGAGAGAGAGAGAGAGAGAGAGGGAGAGAGAGAGAGAAAGAGAGAGAGAGAGAGAGAGAGAGAGAGAGAGAGAGAGAAGCCAGAAGCACAACACAAACACAGCTGCAAAACAAGAGAGTCAGGTTCGGGCTTATCACACCACTTGAACTTTGTTCAATTCTCCCAGTCAAATAATAAGCCAATCAGGATGTAATGAGTCAAAACCAGCCCGGGTTCCCAGTGCTACAGTTTTCTCCCCCACTGGTGTGGTCGTGTTTTCCAGTACAGAATGAGTGTCAGGGAGCAGGTATCTCAACTCACCCAAAGTCTAGCCGATCAGTCCGGGTTCATTCACACCGGCTCCTCTCCCCCCCCCCCTTCCCTACAGCTCCCAGCGCCCCGGTCACCTGGCGGAGGGGCAAGCTGCTGGGCCAGGGGGCGTTCGGCCGGGTGTACCTCTGCTACGACGTGGACACGGGCCGGGAGCTGGCCGCCAAGCAGGTGCTGTTCGACCCGGACAGCCCCGAGACCAGCAAGGTGAGGCCCGCCTCCCGCCGGACGCATCACCAACACCTGGTTGTGTTACTCTAAGCAGAGCTCTTCAACAGGGGGTCCGCGGCCCCTAGGGGTCCGCGGAGTTACTGCAGGGGGGGCGAAAGTTTTTGTTGATTAGACATTTTTTTTATACTCCCCCCGCAATTGTTTCCACAAATCGAAATGTCTTTAACTACACATTAACATGAATCCAACACATTAGCCGCGTTTACATGGACACTTTTGATCCGATGGAGAGAGCTTTTCTCTGCCTGCTCCTTCAATTAAGAAGAAGGATAGTTTAATATGAAACACAATTTTATACAATATATAAGTAGGGGGTCCCCGCTCCATCTCTCCGTCAGTTTGGGGGTCCTTGGCCGGGAAAACGTTGAAGACCCCTGCTCTAAAGTCCTTCTATTTCAACATTCGATCTTCCATTGGCTCTGCTCTGCCCTGTCGTTCGACCACGGCTTCAGTAAAGTCTCTTGTAGTTTATAAAGAGAGCCGGGCGATAGGCACGAGGGAACAATAAAGAACAGCAGCATGAGCCGCAGAGCCCACAGCTTGTACGGCCTCGTTGTACCGTTGGGTTCCCACAAACGGAAAGGCTAGATGACTCGCATTGAGAGGTAGCAGAACAACCGGCGAGTTTGTCCCCTTTGTACTGCCAGGTATCAACACATCAGCCTAAACGCTGCTCTAATCAGGCCCGTACCAGAAGTCTCCTCACCAGCCTCAGAGACACTTCTCGGATTGTCGCAGTTTCTCGGAAACGTCCGCGAAATCACTTCCTTCCTTTTTCTCCTCTGAGGGTGCAACGCTACGCAGCATTTCTACATCAATCACAACGACTCTGTCCTCCCAGAGCCCCCCCCCCCCCCTCCCCAACCCGAAGGCCCAAGCCCCCAGCTAGATCAAAGCCAACCAGCGTGTGTGCAGGCCTATGTTTAAATAGGTTGAGGGTTTCAATGTGTCTCTGCTGGGACCCAGGGATCCATCACTGTGTCTCTGAGGACAGACCTGAGGCCAGTGGAGGGAACACTGAGAAGCTAGTCTGTCCTATCACTGCACCCACTGCCTCACCCCCTCCCCCCCCCCCCCCCAACCGTTTTCATGTCTTTCCTGTCTGCCACTGAGAAAACATGCTCTGTCTCTTCCTGTATCTGCATGTCGCAGGGAGTGTGTGTGTGTATCTGTCTGTCTGTCTGTGTGTGTGTGTGTGTGTGTGTGTGTGTGTGTGTGTGTGTGTGTGTGTGTGTGTGTGTGTGTGTGTGTGTGTGTGTGTGTGTGTGTGTGTGGGTGTGTGTGTGTGTGTGTGTGTGGGTGGGTGGGTGGGTGGGTGGGGGGGGGGGGGGGGGGGGGGGGGGGGGTGTGTGTGTGTGTGTGTGTGTGTGTGTGTGTTCATGCCTGCGTGTGTATGTGTCTGTCTAAATAGGTACTGAATCCTGTGGTGGTGTGTGTCTGCATTGCCTTGGCCTCCTATCACCCCTAAAGTCCTTCTTCCCGTCATCGACCCCCCCTCCCAAACACACACACAAACACACACACACACACACACATACACACACACACGCACACAACCCAAGCCTGCAACGGAAGATAGTCTGTTATTTTGTTTTCTCTGTGTTGAGACTACTTCTCTCTCCTTCTCTCTCTCTCTCTCTCTCTCACTCACTCACTAACTCACTCATTCACTCTCTCTCACTCTCTCTCTCCTCTCTCTCTCTCTCCCTCGCCTCTCTCTCTCTCTCTCTCTGTCTCTCCTCTGTTTCCAGGTCTGTTCCTCTGTCACTTGTGTTCTGGCCCCAGGGCCGACCTCTCTATCTCTCTCTCTCTCTCTCTCTCTCTCTCTCTCTCTCTCTCTCTCTCTCTCTCTCTCTCTCTCTCTCTCCTCTCTCTCTCCTCTCCCTCCTCTCTCTCTCTCTCTTGTGTTCTGGCCCCAGGGCCGACCTCTCTCTCTCTCTCTCTCTCTCTCTCTCTCTCTCTCTCTCTCTCTCTCTCTCTCTCTCTCTCTCTCTCTCTCTCCTCTCTCTCTCTCTCTCTTGTGTTCTGACCCCAGGGCCGACCTCTCCCTCTGAGGTATACACAGGAACTGTTTTTTAGGAACTCAGCTCTTGGCTCGGAAAGCGCTCGCTCCAGACGGTTCCTCGGCTCGCTGTGTCTACGTTCTGTTTGTGTACCTGCCCCGAGTTCAGGGACCCTGTTTGTTAGTGGACTGACTTCCTGGACCGCGGTCATGTGGTTGTTGTTGTGGTTGCTGTGGTCCAATAGGAGGTCAGCGCTCTGGAGTGCGAGATCCAGCTGCTGAAGAACCTCCACCACGAGCGCATCGTCCAGTACTACGGCTGTCTGAGGGACCACAGCGACAAGACGCTCACCATCTTCATGGAGTACATGCCGGGGGTGAGTCTAGTTCCACCGTCACCCAGCACCACCCCCCCGTCACCCACCACCTCCCACCGTCACCCACCATCATCCACCGTCACCCAGTATCACCCAGCACCACCCAGTATCACCCACCATCACCCAGTATCACCCACCATCATCCACCGTCACCCAGTATCACCCAGCACCACCCAGTATCACCCACCATCACCCAGTATCACCCAGCACCACCCAGTATCACCCACCATCACCCAGTATCACCCACCATCACCCAGTATCACCCAGCACCACCCAGTATCACCCACCATCACCCAGTATCACCCACCATCACCCAGTATCACCCACCATCACCCAGTATCACCCAGCACCACCCAGTATCACCCACCATCACCCAGTATCACCCACCGTCACCCAGTATCACCCAGCACCACCCAGTATCACCCACCATCACCCAGTATCACCCACCATCACCCAGTATCACCCAGCACCACCCAGTATCACCCACCATCACCCAGTATCACCCACCATCACCCAGTATCACCCACCATCACCCAGTATCACCCACCATCACCCAGTATCACCCAGCACCACCCAGTATCACCCAGCATCATCAATCGAGTCAGCCTGACCGTGAACTGTAGTTGTGGAGGCAAAGAGTCGCAGTACTCCCGTCAATCAATTTGTTTTCCCCCGTCCCCTCTTTCAATACAACATATTCATATAATAGGGTTTTTCCAATACAATGATCAAAGAAAGCCGCCCCCCCCTGGCGTTGGAGTTGGTACATTCCGCCTGTCTCGTCAGTGTGTTGACACGGGAACGCTATGTGCTTCTGAGGTATTTGGGATTGTAGTTTTCATCTTGTGTTGTTGATCCAAGTCACACATATTTGGCCACTTCACTCCAGACATCACTTTATCATGATATCATGATTTTACGCTAGATACAAGATGAACCCTAAAATATGAATTGGGCAACTGTGCTTTGAGGCTAACGATAAGATAAAACACTAGAAAATGCATTTCCTGCAGAAAATGCGGTGAGTGCTGTAGTACAAAGTGAGGTTGAAAATATTTTTTAATAAAGCCACATAGACATAAGACATAAAGAAACGTTAAATGGCTTAAATCAAGTGAAGGGATTTGAACAAAAGTTCAAAAGTCTAAATGGAGTAAACCGCTGAATGAAAAGCGCAAAGCATTGCTAAAAATGCAGAAATGTAAAATGAATTGAACTGAAGAATCTGAAACGTCAAATGTATTGCCCTGCACTGCGTGCGTGCGTGCGTGCGTGCGTGCATGCGTGCGTGCGTGCGTGTGTATGTGTGTGTCTTTAAGAGAATAACGAGCCAGTGTTTGATTAAAAGTAGCTCAATAGAGTGGGAAAAAACACCCAATCTGGCAAAACTGAACGTCCTGTTAAATGGTTTGAACGAAGGTAAACGATTGAAATTTGACCGAGTTACGATGTCTTCAAGGCCGCCTTAATGCACGGGCTTGCCTGGGCTGAAGCCCCAGGGTCTACGCCGATCGTGGGGCCTATCATGAGCTGCAGTAAAAAAAAAAAAATACTGGCCCATGATAGGCCCACCAATCGGCGAAGGCCCAAGACAATGTGAATTTTTCTCGTCCAACCCCCCCCCCCCCACCCTCCAAGATCCCCTCTCAGGGGGCCTACGAAACCTCTCAGCCCCAGGGCCCAATAGCAGGTTAAGGCAGGCCTGGATGTCGTAAGTAATTTAAATGTCAGAATGGGCAGACGGCTTCAATGGGACCAACTGTAGAATATGACGGTTTGAAACTAAAACTGTGATTCTGAAGAAAGATTAAATGATATCGAAATTCCGTTTGGATATTATTGTGTGTATATTTGTTAAATGGTATGAACGAAGATAAACGGTTGAAAATTGATTTAGTTACGTCTTTAGCAGTTGAAGTACCAGAGGACAGCTCTGCGGTCCTCTCCTTGACTCGCATGTTAAAAAAAAGATAATATTTTAAAAGTAGAATATCTTAAAAAGTATAAAATATTTAAAAAAATCTGAAAAGAAGCTCGCGATTCCAATGCTATTCAGAATATTTTAAAATTTGAATGGAGACTCTAGGTGAAAAATTGAGGAAGGAAAGAAAGAAAGAATAAAACATAAGGACAATAGTTGAGCGCTGCATGCAGCACTCACCTAACAACACTTTATTGAGCCCAGAAAGGAGATTCAGAACATAGATTACAGAGGCAGAGAGAGGGGTTATCATTGAGCTTTGTTGGGGGTAGAGTTAGAGGGTTTTTCTGGATGATATTCTGATAAAGTGACGCTAGTCTGGAGTGAAGTTGCCAAGTATGTGTGACTTGGGCCAACAACACAAGATGAAAACAACAATCCTAAATACCTCACAGAGCGTTGGCAGGTGTGCAAACTCCCCCCCCCCCCCCTCTGAGACTACCAGTAACTCATCATGGTCACCTCCACGGTTCAGTCAAGGACCAGCTGTAGGAGACGCTAGGCTAACTAACGCTAACTCCTGCTTCCTTCCAGGGTTCAGTCAAAGACCAGCTAAAGGCCTACGGCGCGCTGACCGAGAACGTGACCCGGAAGTACACCCGGCAGATTCTGGAGGGCATCTCCTACCTGCACAGCAACATGATTGTGCACAGGGACATCAAAGGTGCGTCCCCACAGAACACCCCTGGGCATTCTGGGTAAATACCGAGGGTTGAGGGCGAGAAAGGGTTGAACGCAATGTGTGGGTTTCTTCTCCCTCAGGCGCCAACATCCTGCGGGACTCAGCGGGCAACGTTAAGCTGGGGGACTTCGGAGCCAGCAAGAGGCTGCAGACCATCTGCATGTCTGGCACGGCCATCCGCTCGGTGACCGGCACCCCCTACTGGATGAGCCCGGAGGTGATCAGTGGAGAGGGCTACGGCAGGAAGGCGGACATCTGGTGAGGCCGCTAGGAACCGCGGCGACGGCGTTAACCAGGGGGGATCACTGAACGTAGACTCTTAAAGGGGACATATTAAACCTCCAGGTGTCAGTGTGATGAGTCGTTACACGCCTCTTCTGACATCACAAGTGGGCGTGTCCACCTAGATGTATGGATGGATAGATGAGCAACGTTTGCTACAGTCCACTGGGTAGGCTGGTAGACTGATCTATCCAGCGTACACCTAGGCGGACACGGCCACTTGTGATGTCAAAAGAGGCATATTTTCAAATCAGCTTGTAATGGCTAATCACACTCGCACCTGGTGGTATAATATGTCTCCTTTAACGATGTTGGACCAGAGATGTTCTGATGAGAAGCTGGGCGCTTGGCTAAGTATGGGGAGTGACCACCAGAGGCGCCGTTGAGCTTAGCCAGGGACTTGACGCCATCATGGTCCTATTCTGACTGTGGAGAAACACACAACTTTTTTATGGTATTGATTAAAAGTTGATCATAATAATACATTCGATCTATATAGAGCTTTTCTAAATGCTCAAAGACGCTTTACCGACTAAACACAAAATATTAGGTTTTGAAGTTTTGATCTATTTCTGTGAAAAGGGCCGTTTTTTGTTGGACATCAGATCCCATCCTCATGCATATTCATTACAGCACGGCCGCCCATGTGATGCTCGCACAGCTGAAATCGTAGATCATCATGATACAGCGTTCATCCCTATTTACATGCATGCACATCCTCTGCCCCCGGTGGTCAGTCGTGGTACTGCAGTGTGGTTCCCGTTTCATTACGTTCCATGTGACTCCTATAATAGCTTTCTCTCTCTCTATCACAGCTTTGGTTGTACTGAGCGGTGCTTTTCCAGGTCCTTCTTAGGAAATACATTCGATTAGAGAAGTTTCCATGGATGGAAAGCTAGATTTAATGCCAAAAAGTAGAAAACAACTTCCAAAAGCGTCCTGGAATGCCCTCCTAAAGGAAAAGGGGAGGAGCCGCGCCGCTATATTTAACCTGGCGCTCGGAGGTCTCCCACTGGCCAGCTCAGGTCACCTGCTCCCCCAGGAGGATTCCCCTCCCGTGATTGGTCCCTGGGCCAGCAGGAGAAGGAAGTCACTGGATGAAGGCCAGGATGGGTCGAGGGGGTAGTGAGAGGAGGCCAAAAGGCATCACTAGGGGGTGGGATCCTCGGGTTGTCAACCATCAGCTAAATTTCAAAAACGTACATGTGTTTATGTGTGTATGTGTGTGTGGGTGCGTGTGTGTGTGTGTGTGTTTGTTTGTGTTTGTACACATGTACATTCTCATTGTGTGTGTGTGCGTGCACATGCTCACTGTGCGTGTGTGTATGTATGTATGTGTGTGTGTGTGACTCTGCGTCTTCGTGCGTGTGTGTGCACATGCTCATTATATGTGTGTACCCCCCCCCCCTCCTCCCTCCAGGTCCCTGGGCTGCACGGTGGTGGAGATGTTGACGGAGAAGCCCCCCTGGGCCGAGTACGAGGCCATGGCGGCCATCTTTAAGATCGCCACGCAGCCGACCAACCCGCTGCTCCCGCCCACCTCCTCCGACAAGACCCGCGACTTCCTGCGCCGCATCTTCGTGGAGCCCAAGCTCCGGCCCGGCGCCGAGGAGCTGCTGCGACACCCCTTCTCCCAGAGCCTCTGCTGACGGGCGGACTAACCCGCGCCTCGTTGGCTCGTTGGCTCGTTAACCGTGCACAAGCCCCGCCCGTTCTCCGCTCGGTGTCCAATGGGAGGCTAGCACGGCGACCCCCTTCTCCATGATCCTCTGCTGAAGGACCGCCCTAGCCACGGCTCATTTGGCCGATGGCGTGCACATGCCCCGCCCATTCCCTGCTCGGTGTCCAATGGGAGGCGGGCATGGACGCCCCTCCTCCCAGACCCTCTGCTGAAGGAGAGACTTACTCGCGGCTCGTTGGCTCGTTGCCGTGCGCATGACCCGCCCATTCTTCGCTCGGCGTCCAATGAGAGGCGAGCATGGACGCCCCTTCTCCCAGATCCTTTGCTGAAGGAGAGACTTACTCGCGGCTCGTTGGCTCGTTTCCCCGCGCACACCCCGCCCATTCTCCGCTCGTTGTCCAATAGGGGGTCAGCATGGGCGCCTTTTCGCCGAACCCGTGGCTCAACTGCCTACCAGGCCGCTCGGAGGGCCTGTCGGGCTGAGGCACGCCGAGCACTCCACCTTTCAGGACTTTTCTACAGCGCGACCAACAAAGGAAATATAATCCTATTTTTATAACGGAGCTAATCACGCTGAGAGCGATCGTACGGTCTTCGGTCACTTCGTACATGACTCAAGTCTATTTTTGGATGTGTGGAAATTTCTAAACTTTATTTTGCGTCTGTGCCTATGCTGCCGTGCTGTGCTTTGGGTCGAAGAGAATCCAAGATTCCAGTTGTTTGCTTTTTCTCAGTGTTATTGTTGCTCATAGACAATCCTGGACACGTTTTCACCACCAGAGGGAACCCTCATGCAGAGTATGTTTTGCCTTGTGGGCTAGCTGCCAGTGTGTTACTTTGGGACACACACTCACAAACACACCGACACACACACACTGTAAGCAATGTACTCGCGATAGAGTTCATTGTGACGCGGTTGGTGTCGTATTAACACACAGTCGAGCTGAATCCTTCTCTCCCTTGTTTACATCCTCTCTGCGGCCGCAAGTGTTTGTTAAAGGCCCTCGCCCCGTAATGCTACACAACAGTGTCACCCGGAACCCACCACGACTTAGTCTCAGTCGCCTCCTTTGAGATTAAAATGAGCTGTCTGATGTTTCAGAGCAAAAGCTCAGCGAGCCTTTTGTACCTGCTGGGAGAGAGGTTGTACTTCTCCTTGCTTCTTATCTCCAAGCTTCCAGTGTTAGACCTCATTCAGCATGCCTTTGTAAATGATGACAATCATTTACAAAACAACAAAGAAAGCGTCCATTCCTTGAGTTCTCCATATATTTTTTATACTGGTTGGTGGTAAAATGACAGTCCACTCTAAACGTTTTTTCTACGATGAACTTGCTAGCAGAAGTCGGACTACATCACATTAGCACATAGCTGTGTATTACTTTTTTGAACGTGCCAAAGAGGGTTCATGTAAAATGTGTTATTTTGTGACCATAATATCAGAAAGGGTTTTTCTGGTTTGCTCAGAGCACCTGGCGACTGGAAGCAGTCACTATTCCAAAATAGCAAAACACACAAAATAATATAGGAACTAGGAGCGGTTAGACAGTGCTGCTCACCTAAGGTGTGTTGGACCAATGCTTCTTGGTGAAGGAGAGGCTTTATGTTAACGTCCATTTCAGCCAGTTGCACTAAGATGGAACAAAAACATGAATGTTTGTTGGCCTATTTTTCTGACTCCTAGCCAATGTATTTCTTTATTTTTAATGTGAAAAATCGGTCTATTTTTATTTATGCCTTGTGTTGATTTGATTCAATTTTATAAACAAATATACGTGCATAAATATATTTTTTATATACAAGACCATGTCGTTTATAAATATACCTTTAGGACATTGCGTCTTAAAACATAATGAATTGAAAGCAGCTGGTTTTGCATAATTAAGTAGAGACATAGGGGTTTATTTCTAAAGGGTGCAACAATGGATTTGAACGCTTGGTTCTGGCTTCCAGATCAATGCTATTATTTGTATTTCACTTATTCGCCATTATTGACTTAAATTATTTCTAATCCATCAATGGATTCATTCCACAAATCATTGCAGTGTGTCCTCGAAGATCACAGCCTTGTCTTATTTTAATTTAGATTATGGTGTGAGTGATATGTGTTGAAAGAGAGAGAGAGAGAGGGAGGTAAGAGAGAGGGAGAGAGTGTGAGAGTGAGAGAGAGAGAGAGACAGAGAAAGAGAGAGGAGAGAGAGGGAGGTAAGAGAGAGAGAGAGAGAGAGAGAGAGAGAGAGAGAGAGAGAGAGAGAGAGAGAGAGAGAGAGAGAGAGAGAGAGAGAGAGAGAGGAGAGAGAGAGAGAGAGAGAGAGAGAGAGAGAGAGAGAGAGAGAGAGAGAGAGAGAGAGAGAGAAAGAGACCATGTAGTCTCAACACGGAGAGAAATTGAGTGTAAACCAATGATTCACAAAACTGGACCGGCACCAAGTGACAGTATCCTTTGCTCTACCCAATGAGACGACTTTGTTTTGTACAGGCTTCACCTGATTGGTCAGCGTAACTTACAGGCCAAGAACCCTGGGACGAGCAGACGACCTATAGAGTTTAGAGATCAATAGAGATTTATATCATGGAAATGGATTAAGTATCGGACATGACTTGCAGTGCAACGTCTAGTGTATGAAAAAATGTATTTTACAATATGGACAAAACATGTATTGTTTAATGACTGTGTATGTATATATAAAATGTACATTTTCTTAAAAGCAAATAAATTGAGCATTTTGTCTCTTGAACTCGAAGACCCAGTGTAATTCTTTAGTGTTGGAATGCGGCCCATGTCGCTATGTGCTTTGCTTTGCATTTCTAAGCTGGTTTGGAATGCGGTTGCCTCAGAGTGTAGGACCTGAATTTAACTGACTGTTTATCGCTATAGGCTTTGTGGCACCCAGTAAAACACTGGTATTGGCTCGTTAAGCTCTCTGCAGTTGGACTAAGACACACCGGGACTGCTTGAATTCACAGAACATCAATCTGTAAAGTAGTAATAGTGACGTTTTCATGATGTATATGGCCTGGGGTTTTGGTTCGGGCAAACTAGTCCGCCTAAATGTCGTCTTTGCTTGCAGATGAAGGCGCTCTTACAGTCAGTTGATTCAAGCTTATAGATCACTTGCTAGGAAACCCTAGCTCACCCTAGTGTAATCAAATTAGAAAATCTACCTGCTCACCACATTCCCTTTCCATGTTCTTCAAATTTAGCCATCGAAGTATTTCACGTATTTACACTACCATTCAAAAGTTTGGGGTCACTTAGAAATGTCCTTATTTTTATAAGAAAATCACCGTTAGCCAAGATAACATTGAATTGACCAGAAGGAAAGTCTAGAAATTGTCGATTTCAAATGCAAATGACCTGAGTCTTTTGTGTAAGCGTGATGAAGAAACATTTGACACCCAATCCCTCAAGTGAAGCCGTCTTTTTGTTTGCTTGTTGTGGCACACGTCCTTGCCATATCTGCGGAGTGCCTTTCTTTTCATGTGGAATCGACCAACAGCGTGTTGGCGAGCTCATTATGGCGTGGTGGTGTTTGGCTGGACAGCCCCTTTGCTGGCGCTGGGGTCCGCCCTGGCGGTGAAGCTCCTCTCCCACGACGCTGTAGTGGAGTCCTGCTCCCCTCGCGTTGAGTCTCCCGGTTCCTGGAGGTGAGGTGGTCCCCTTTGTGTTCAAGTCCCAGTCCACTACAGAGTAGTGGACTGGGGGGGGGTCGATCCATCTTTCTCTCTTTCTCTTTCTCTCCCTGTCTCACCCCTCTCTCTTGTCAGGTTTTTTCTCTTCGTCTAAAGGTCGGCCGCTTTGTCCCTTCAATACCTCACTCTCTCTGAGCGCTCTCACATCTCTCTTTATTGCCCTCTCCCTTTCTCTGACTCTAAAGGTCTAGCCCCTTGTCCCTCCAAAACCTTGTCCTCTCTTTGCTCTCTCCTCTCTCCCTCTCTCTCTCTCTCTTTTCACCTCCATCTCTCTCGCTCTCTGTCCTTCTGCCCGCTCCTCTCTTTCTCTCCGTCTCTTTCACTCCCCTCTCTCTCCCTTCCTCTCTCTCTCTCTCTCCCTCATCATCTCTCTCTCTCCCTCTCTCTCCCTCTCTCTCCCCCCCTCACCCTCCCTATCTTCTCTCTCTGTCTCTGTCTCTCTCTCACTCAATCTCTCTCCCTCCCTCTTTTCTCCCTCTCTCCCCGCCCTCTCCCTCTCTCTCTCCCTCCCCCCTCTCCCTCTCTCCCCGCCCTCTCCCTCTCCCTCCCCCCTCTCCCTCTCCCTCCCCCCTCTCCTCAGGATGCTTCAGCCATGGCCACAGATTACCTCAGAGACCAGATCTGAGGCGGCGTCCGCGGCGACCCCAGACGACGGTTTCAGACGGAGCCTTTCGTCTCCAGCGAGGGACTTCGGGCCTTGTAAATCACCCCCGATGTCAGCCAGCCTCCGCAGTAGTGGGGGCCTGTTATTTAACAGCTATTAATGGGAACACTAATTGGAATTCAAGTCACTCCGGCGTCCAGATGACAAACAGAGTCCAGCGCGCGGCCAGACAGTGACGGCCCCTGAAGCCGGTTATTTACTGTCGCCTGCAGGGCTCCCGCTGGCTGGATGATGGGGGGGGGGGACACACACTGGCTCTTTGTGCTCCCTCACAGGGGAACGTCTTGTTGCGAGGTCACGGTTTACTTGAGGATAGAGACGTCGGCGTGAACGGCTCCAGGGACGTGGTCGTCATCGTTTGGGTGGATTCGGTCACACAAAGGGTTTACAAGCCGTGTGGTTCAGAATTCGTTCGCGATTCCCGGCTGTGCGACTGAGGGTTATTCTAGGTCGCCCTGGGTGAGAGTGGCAAAAATAGTATGCTTAATTAAATCGCTGCAAAGGTGTGCGTTGGTGCGTGTGTTTGTTTGTTGGTGTGTGTGTGTGTGTGTATGTGTGTGTGTGTGTGTGTGTGTGTGTGTGTGTGTGTGTGTGTGTGTGTGTGTGTGTGTGTGTGTGTGTGTGTGTGTGCGAGTGAACTTTTGTGCGTGCACGTGCATGTGTGTGCAAACACTTGGAAGAAAAGATCTGAAGGACCAATGGAAAATGTCATTAAATCAATCTGATTATTCCACCATTTATTAAAAGCAAGCAACACAAAATCCTTGTGAATAGTTCATTCTGATCCTAAAAACACAGACCACTGTTTCCAGGAACCAGGCAGATCTCTGGGCCCCCCGAAACCCCCAGCAACCGAACCACTGGGGGACTCCTGTCAAAAGGAAGTCCGTAAAAATAAATGCAGTGTGAAGCTTTGACGTGCCGGCCCCCCACAACGCTAAGGAGCTGCGTCCATCAGGCCCCCGGGGACCCCCCTGTGTGCCTGGACGTCCCCCCAGCGTCTGATGTGGGGTAGAGGGTGGTCTCGGTATGCCTGTGAATGTCTGATATATGAGACAAATATAATAATATAATATAATATATTATACATAATTTGCATATAATAATATGCAAATATATTTGCATTGGATCAAAAATGTATATGTTGTGAAAAAATGTAATGCACTCAAAAATGGGTGAATGTCAAATGCTCTCAAGTCTCTTCAACATGAATCAATTTTTAAACCCATCAAAGCATCCTTAACTATCGTGACTTGTTCCTCATTGCAGCTGAAGCTGTGACTGTGCTGCCTCTGACCCCAGGTCTCCGCCCGGCCCTCATACGTCACGGTAGTGCTACACGCTGGACCTGGTCCATCTCTCTCTCTCGCTGCCAGATAATAGCGCCGCTAACATTTTGTACAGTGGCCCGCTGTAATCTATCGAGCGCTGCTGTCCAACCTCATTAAGCCCTGTGGTTTCCTCCTCCATGAGAGTGTGCGAGGTGAGAACTGTTAGCTTATACTGTTTCCCCTTTGGGCCTGTCCACCATCTTTCTGTTTGGCCTCATGTGGAGCTGATGGCCAGCTCCTGTCACTCAGACTGCCTTTCATTCAATTAAAATAGAAAGAGAGAGAGAGAGAGAGAGAGAGAGAGAGAGAGAGAGTCAGACTATGGGGGAGAAAAGGGGGAGAGTGAGGGAGGTGTGGTTGAGAACAAACAATCCCTGGCTCACATCTTTATTTATGCCAGGTCTACATCAACCCCTCTGCACTGCTCTCTCTCTTTCTGGCCCATTCATTGAACACACACACACACACTTAAACACACACAAAAACAAACACACAGATACATACACACACACACACACTCACACACACAACTTTGGCCTGCCGCTGTCCCACCCTGTGGCCTCTCTCCGCTCAGGACAGAGCGAGGTGTGGGGGGGGGGGGGGGTACCCCTATATAAACCCGGCCCTCTCCCAGTCCCGAGCCTCACTCCCTCCCGGTGATCATGATGGACGCTCAGAGGGTCCAGTCGTCCTACAGGAAGCGCTTCGGGTCGCAGGGCTCCGGGGCCGGGGGGGGCGGCGGCGGCGGCGGCGGAGGGGGTCTCAGGGCGGGGAGCCTCTCCTCTAGCCGCTACTCCTGGCACGGCGGCAGCAGCCTCCCCCGCCACCTCAGCCATCACCCCGGCGCCGCTCACTCCCCCTCCCTCCGCCTCTCCCTGGGCTCCTCGGCCGGCGGCGGCGGCGGCGGCGGTGGCGGCGAGCGCCTGGACTTCCCGGCGGACTCGCTGATGAAGGCGCACTACAAGGAGACCCGGACCAACGAGAAGGTGCAGATGATGGGGCTGAACGACCGCTTCGCCAGCTACATCGAGAAGGTGCGCTTCCTGGAGCAGCAGAACAAGATGCTGGTGGCCGAGCTGAACCAGCTCAAGGCCAAGGAGCCCAGCCGGCTGGGCGACATCGTCCAGGAGGAGCTGCGGGAGCTGCGCCGGCAGGTGGACGGGCTGGGGGCCGCCAAGGGCCGGCTGGAGATCGAGAGGGACAACCTGGCCGGGGACCTGGCCACGCTCAAGCACAGGTCAGGAGGTCACACCCTGGGGGTTTACAGGAACCAGGTGGTCTAGTGCAGTGGTTCTCAAAAGGGGTTACTTGTACCGCTAGGGGTACTTTGGGGTACTGTTGGTTGTTTCTCACTAAATTGTGAGTGTTTGCAGCATTCAAATGTTCACGTTTACAATGCCAAATAGATTGTACTTACACACACTTACGACAATAAAAATAAATGTACCGTAATCGAAATAATTAAAACCTCGTTTTGTCACGTATTGCTGTGGCAATTACAAACACTAGATGTCTTCCCATAATGACATTTCACGCTGCATAATTAAACAATGACCAGATCACCATGGCTACCCAATCACACTCCTATGCTGCCACGCTTCAGAAAGGAGGCGTTATTCCGACGCAACGTCACGATGTGACTAGGCCTATTTACTCTAATTTGATCCATACCGACGATGGCTGGTATTTGAGGAAATGAGAAGAATGTAAGCCTTCAAATGAGTCACAGTGATTCAGTCGGGATTCTTCTTCCTGTGCAGTGCATTAATATGCAGATTGATGGATTCATCTCGTTCGGAATGTGCAGCTTTGCATTCCGGGAAGGCTTTCTTTTGATACCTCATCCTTCCTTCCAGACGGACAGCTGGCGGCCATGCATGAGCCTGGCACGTTGTTTCCATGGTTGTGGTCGAGAGTCACGATGCGTGTGTGTAGTTGTCATATTGTGAGAAAAATTGAACAACATTAGTTGTTCTGTAGACGGGGTTAAAGGTCACGGTGTTGTTCTTGCTGCTCTCTCCCCGTGAGACGTCCCGTTTCTAAACTCTGCATGACTGAATGCAAATGTCACGTGTGAGTGTGTGTGTGTGCGCCTGTGTGTGTGTGTGTGTGTGTGTGTGTGTGTGTGTGTGTGTGTGTGTGTGTGTGTGTGTGTGTGTGTGTGCGTGTGTGTGTGTGTGTGGAGGTCCTTTGTGCCCTCTGAGGCTCCTCCCCCCTGGGAAAGGTTCCTGGCAGCCAGAAGGAGATGGATGTGAACCGAGGCGCGAGGTCTCTGTTCAGCGCATAGCGCTAGGCAGGGAGCTAGCGCGGCGCGGCGCCGCACACCGCGCTAAAGGTCTTCTGATCCCCGCAGTGATGCAGGCGCCGCGGGGCTAACAAGGATAACATTAGCATGTATAAATTCGTTTTTAGTTTTTTTTTGGCCTCATCTGGTTTTGTTTTTTGGCCTCATCAGTTTAAAACGTGTAGTTTTCAGAAATAAAGTAACGTAATGTAATAATGTACTCCAAAACATTTATTAATAATTGATAATTAATAATTTCCAATGAATACTTTATCTTGTCATTGTGTGTGACGGTTAATCCCGATCATCTGTGAATAACATGCAGCGTTATTGATGCTGTGTTAATGACTCAAAGTGTCCGGAATGGTTTTAGTTCTGGCCACCTGCTGTTTCGCTTTGTCTTATTGATGTCGTAGCGTCGAACCATGAGAAACACCAGACTCACTTCGATATTAAACACAACGCTGCAGGCAGCATATGGCTGCTCTGGTTTGGGCGCACGAAGAGCGAGACAAACGGATCTGTAATTGTTACGTGTCTGTAACGACTCCTAACTCCATTGTTATGCCTGTCAGTGACTCACGCTGCCTTTTTATCTTGGGTTCTTCTCAGATTGCAAGAGGAAACTGGGCAGCGACAAGACGCGGAGAACAACCTCAACGTTTTCAGACAGGTACCTGCGTTGCCGTCTCTCTACAACGATGTGTGCATCGGAACGGTACGTCTATATGAATAAGCATCGCTCACTTCCTGCCCTGCGACAGGATGTGGACGAGGCGTCTCTGAACCGCATCCAGCTGGAGAGGAAGATCGAGGCCCTGAACGATGAGATCGTCTTCCTCAAGAAGATCCACGAGGAGGTGAGCGCCCCCTAGAGCCTCACGTCTGCCAATCGGTCAATGAGTCAAAAATCAATCAATGAGTCCAGAATCAATCGATGGGTCAAAATGATAGGAGTGAGTCCAAAATCAATCAGTGAGTCCAGAATCAACCAATCGACGAAGAGTTGAATTAATGGCCCAACATTGCATGTTTCACGCGTCAGTGTCGTTGAGTATCTGTGGGCGGTAACATGCTACACGCCTCTTAGGTGCCGTCCCTTGGCTCCTCCACAACCAGGGACGACGGGTGGTGTTGGAATCCGGTTTATTGTGAGGTCTGCAGACAATGACACATGAGGGGGCTCCATGCCGCCACGCAGGACATCTTCGCTGAGTGTGTGGGTGATGGCTGGTTCAACCTGTTGCACATTGATTGCTCGATGGGCAACAGGTGTGCAGCCTCACCGAGCCCCACAGTCCAATGGGGCAGGGTCGAGAAATCTCCATCCTTTTACACGTCCCTTCAGCCTCCAGCTATCCACCTCCTCTAACCCCTCCTCCCCCCCCTCCCCCTCCTCCTCCCCTTCCTCCTCCTTCTCCTCCTCCCCCTCCCCCTCCTCCCCCTCCTCCTCCTCCTCCCCCTCCCCCTCCTCCTCCTGCTCCTCCTCCTCCCCCTCCCCCTCCTCCTCCTCCTCCCCCTCCTGCTCCTCCTCCTCCTCCTCCCCCTCCCCCTCCTTCTCCTCCTCCTCCTCCTCCTCCTCCTCCTCCCCCTCCTCCTCCTCCCCCTCCTCCCCCTCCTCCTCCCCCTCCTCCTCCCCCTCCCCCCCCCCTCCCCCTCCTCCTCCCAGGAGCAGCGGGAGCTCCAGGAGCAGGCTCTGGCCCAGCAGGTCCACGTGGATCTGGACGTGTCCAAGCCCGACCTGACGGTCGCCCTGAGGGACATCAGGGTGCAGTACGAGTCCATGGCCTCGTCCAACATGCAGGAGACAGAGGAGTGGTACCGCTCCAAGGTACACCAAGAGGCCCACCGTGGGGGGGGGGGGGGGGGGGGGCTTCTTGACGTCATCTTTAAAGGGGTGGTATCATAACACCAGGTGTAAGTGTAATTAGTCGTCACAAGCCGTTTGAATACTTGCCCTTCCCTGTGCCTTAGCGACATCACAAGTGGGCGTGTCAATCTAGGTGTATGACGGACAGAGGAGCAACGTTTGCTACAGTCCAATAGGGTAGGCTGGTAGACAGATCCATCCAGCGTACATCTAGGTGGCCACGCCCACTAGCGATTTCACCAGTTATCACACTCACACCTGGTGGCATAATATCACCCCTTTAATCAGAGTCGGATCAATGACGTCAACGGTTCGACTTTTCCCCATGAACTCTCTAATGCTAGCAACCAGCCAAGCGTGACGATCCCCTTCCTTGCAAAAGTATAACAACGATTAAACTGTTTTTCTGTCCCAGTTTGCCGACATGACGGACTCGGCGGGCCGGAACGCGGAGGCCCTGCGCCTGGCCAAGCAGGAGGCTAACGACTACCGCCGGCAGCTCCAGGTGCTGACCTGTGACCTGGACTCCCTCCGAGGAACGGTGAGTCAACCAAACGGGTTTACCGTTGTTTGGTTTGGTCGGCGAGACTCGCCCTCGAGTGCACCGACGGCACCCCATTGGCCGCTTACCGTCTGCCATCATCATCATCATCATCATCATCATCATCATCATCATCATCATCATCATCATCATCCTTGTCATCATCATGACGAAGGGCAGCAGTGACTCAGGAGATAGAGCGGATTGACTCGTAACCGAAAGGTTGCTGGTTCGATCCCCGGCTCCTTCCCGGAGTGTCGAGGTGTCCCGGAGCCAGACTCCTCACCCTAGATGCGTCCGACGTCGCCATTGGGTGTCTGACAACGTCGCCGGTGTGTGACTGTGTGCATGAATGGGAGAATAATAGGAGATGTTGTTCAGCGCTTCGAGTGGCCACCGGTTAGAAAATGCACTCCATTTACCATTTGTCATCGTCGTCATCGTCGTCATCCTCGTCGTGGTCATCATCCTCATCATCATCTTCTTCGTCCTCAGAACGAGTCGTTGGAGCGTCAGCTGCGTGACGTAGAGGACCGCTGCGCCATGGAGACGGCGAGCTACCAGGACACGGTGAACCGTCTGGAGGACGAGATCAACGGGCTGAAGGAGGAGATGGCCCGCCATCTGCAGGAGTACCAGGACCTGCTCAACGTCAAGCTGGCCCTGGACATCGAGATCGCCACCTACAGGAAGCTGCTGGAAGGGGAGGAGAGCAGGTGAGGGACGCCCCGGGGGTTAAGGCTGGAGTCACATTTACATTAAGGGGCGCTTAGCAGATGCTTTAATCCAAAGTGACTTACAATAAGTACATCTGTCAAAAGAAAGAGAAACAACAATATACCGCTGTTCAACCAAGTGCCAAGCGCTACCAATCGCTAGGTTACCCCATTCCCCGTATACAACTAAGATAGCTAGGATGAGATTAGCTGGATGAAGTTAGCATGTACTGGTCTGTGGTGCTGTCTGACGCTGTCTGACGGTTGTGGTGGTTTTCTGTAGGATCACAGTTCCTGTGCAGAGTTTCGCCAATATGCAGTTCAGAGGTGAGTAAGGGATTGAAAATAATGGCAAGATATATAGCTATATGGATGACTACTAGGGATGAGATAATTCAATTAAAACAAATTAAAACTGAATTTTTTAAAAATGTTTAAGGGTATTTTTTACACTTCTAAAACCTTTTTGTGGGAAATGTTTAGCCCGACTTAAAATGTAGTAATTATACTTTTGTCTGTAAACATCATCCCTTCATATCATCAGGTATTATGTTGGGGAACTATATTTATCTATTACTTCCTTCATGCAAACAATGCTGCCAACATATCAGATATACCGGGTAGGCTTTCCCACTGGGATTCACACGTCGTGATTCACATTTACATAAGACTCTGCTCTCTCCTCCTTCAGAAACAAACGTCGACACCAAACCCCCGGAGGCCACCGTGAAGAGAAGAGTCTTGGTCCGCACCGTGGAGACCCGAGACGGGGAGGTGTGTGTGTGACACTTTGTTTAGTCGCGCCACTTCGCCTCCTTCGCCTGTAGGGGGCGGTGTGTCGCAAGTGTGGAACACAAATCACAAGCGTCCATACACACCTGAGGCCCCGAGCAGCCAATAAACCACAGCGCCTCACACACATTAAGGCCTCTACTCCGTCTAAATCAACTCTTCTTCTTTATTTCAGATCATCAAGGAGTCCACCGAGGAACGCAAGGATCTGCCCTGATCTCTGTGTCTACAAAACAACAAAAAAAGAAAACTAGCCAACCACTAACTTATGTATCCAAATTAAAAATCGACCCTAGAATCATAAAAGCCCCTCCAAACCATCAAACCAATTACGAAGTCATGATTTTCCTCATGATTCTCCCCAAACGATATAGACCCCTCTTTGTTAGGCCCGCCTAACAAAGAGGGGTCTATATCGTTTTTGCCTAAACCAACAAAAATCCAGATATAAATAAACGTTTGTACTTTCTGTCTGACGAATGCGAAGGGTTTTAACGCTCTGGTGGGTTCTGGTCTGAACAGAGGAAGTGTTGAGAGAGTGACGATCGGGGACACGTTGTACGTGAAGTCTGAGTTTGAGTTCCGCCGCGAGTCGCGTCCGAGCGCGGCGACTCGAGGGAAGGCGGCGGTGTAAAGTGAACGAGGGCAGCGGGGACCGAAGCGCAGGTGTCTGCTTGGTATTTT